>NC_044555.1:35699025-36000052 GCF_007565055.1 Rhinopithecus roxellana | reverse complement strand
TCGCGGCAGACTGCTGTGTTAGCAGTGAGGGAGGCTTCGTGGGCGTGGGACCCTCCCGGCCAGGATTGGGATATATTCTCCTGGTGTGCCTGTATGCTTACAGCGCAGTATTGGGGTGGGAGTTACCCGATTTTCCAGGTGTTGTGTGTCTCAGTTCCCCTGGCTAGGAAAACGGATCCCCTTCCCCCTTGCGCTTCCAGGTGAGGCGATGCCTCGCCCTGCTTCAGCTCTCGCTGGTCAGGCTGCAGCAGCTGACCAGCACCGATTGTCCGGCACTCCCTAGTGAGATGACCCCAGTACCTCAGTTAAAAATGCAGAAATCACCGGTCTTCTGTGTCGCTCGCGCTGGGAGTTGGAGACTGGAACTGTTCCTATTCGGCCATCTTGCTCCGCCTTCTTTTCTTTTTTAAATGGAGTCTCACACAGTTGCCAGGGCTGGAGTGCAGTGGCACAATCTTGGCTCATTGCAATCTCCTCCTGCTCAATTCAAGCGATTCTCCTGCCCAGCCTCCTGAGTAGCTGGGATTATAGGTGCCCGCTACCGTGCTTGGGTAATTTTTTATATTTTTAGTGGAGATGGGGTTTCACTATGTTGCCCAGACTGGTCTTGAACTCCTGACCTTGTTATCCACTTGCCTTGGCCTCCTAAAGTGCTGGGATTATAGGCGTGAACCACCCCACCTGGCCAACACATAATATCTAATTTTTACATTAATTTAAAACTATTTGATGACTATTCATGTGATTGAACATTTTTCATGCTTATTGGCTATTTTTATATAATCTATAAAGTTTCAATAACTTAATAGATTGGTTTTCTATTTCTTATTAATTTATAGGAATTGCGTATGTTACAGGCATGAGTATTTGTTAGATATGCTTCAAATATTATCTCCACATCTTTTTATTGGCACTTAATTTTTATATACTTTTTATATAGTATTATCTTTTAATTTTGACTGTGTGATAAAGATCTGATAAAGATTACCTCCTCTGAATTATGAAAATATTACTTTATACTTCAATTTTTTATTCATCTATATAGATATTCATCAACTTATAATTAACATATATGTATATTGTGAAAGACTACCTATTTTCATTTCTTTTCTCATCTATATGTCTGATTATCTCAACTTATTTATTGCATATGCTACCACTTTCTTTTGATTTGAAATGTTTTTCCATAACTTAAATTTACATATAGAGAAATGTCTATTCCAAATTTCTCTGTTTTATCCATTGATCTGCATTTTTATTATGTACTAATATTATAGAGCTTTACTAAAACTTTATACTCTATTTTGATAACTATTAGGGCATATGCCTTTTATTTGGTTTCTTTACAATAATTTTCTTGTCTGTTCTCATGCATTCTCTTCTCCATTCATGCATGGATCTAGAATAAGTTTGCTAAATCCTATTAAAATACTTTGTATGAACTGTTCAGATTGAAAACAAATGTATAGATCTATTTTGGTGAAAATTCACATATTTATAACATTGAATACTGATAAATGTAGGTTTTTCCTCCCTGTATTAGGTGTGTTTCATGCCCTTAGTAAAGTTTAAAGTGTCTTTATAAAGGTCATGTACATGCCTTCTTAGGGTTATACTTAGGTACTTTCATAACAATTATAAATCAATTTTTATTTTCTATTATGTTTCACAATTCAGCATCGACAATGTACAGACCTTGTAAAAATTTCTGTATGTTGATCTTAAATTCACATCCTTTTACCAAATGTTATTAAGTAAATAATCTTTCAGTTGAATTCCTTAAATGCAGAACAATGTTTAATAGTAAATGTGATAGTGTCTATTCTTGTCTTAAACATTGTTCTGCAGGCCCAAGACAATCTAATACGAATATTTTTTAACATGTAAAAATATTACAAAAAGAAACAATGTCAATATTTACATGTGATCTGATCATCTACTTAGAAAATTTAAGGAATTTTCTTCTAATGATTCCTTGTCACATGATATAATTCATATAGTGTTTAAAACAGCGCCTAGCACTTAATAAGTTTTCAATAAATATTAGTGACTACATTAAGTTTCAAGACCATTAACGCATCCTGATTGATTGTACCTTTAATAGGAAATATTTTTCTGGATCTTATTAACTCAGTTATTTTCTCCTACATTATTTGGGAACTTTGTTATCTTTTTTCAGTTTATTGAGGTAGACACTTATTTTATTTATTTTTATTCTTTATATTTTTCTAATTAAGTCACACTCTGAAATATATTGTAATTCTCACTATGGTCAGGCCCCCAAATTTTAACATGAAACATTTTCACTGACTGTAATTTTCAAGTAGTTTATAATCTCAAATAGAAATTTTTAACCCAAGAGATACTTAGATTAGTATCTAAGATAACATATTCTCCTAATTGTTCTACCTCACTGGCCATTCCTTCTCTCACCCCATTATTGGTGCCTTCTAATCGCCAAGACCTATAACCATCTATTTTCTATCTATACTTCTATTCAGTCCATAGCTTAAAATGCCATCTATTCATTGACTGACCTCAAAATATATACTGCCAGCTTGTTTCTTACTCTTGAACTCAAGGTTTGTATGTTCAACTATAAAATTATTTTCTTGACATTTCTACTTGGATGTTACTGGACATATCAAACCTAACATGACCTAAAATAACTTCTGATACTTTCACCAGATTACACTTGTCCCTAAATCATCCTTACCTGAGTAAATTACAAATTCATCCCTGTAAGTTGCTCATGCTTAGAATCATTTTTATTGCTCTCTCTTTCCTCATACTGCTCATCCTATCTATCAACAAATCATACTGGCTCAACCTAAAAAATCAACCTGCAATCTTATCGCTTCCATTGTACACCCTGTTCTATGTCAACATCACCTCTTGCCTGGATCATCATAATAGCCTGTAACAACTTTCCCTACTTCCCACTTGTAGAGTAGAGTGATCTCAATACAGCTGTCGAAAGAATTTTTCAGAAATGTAAATCAGATCATGTTACTCCTCTATTCAAACTCTTCCAATGACTTCCCATCTGGTGCAGAATAAAATGCAAAATCCTTACAATCTGAAAGCTTCTGCCCTTCATGATGCCTGCTTTCTCCTACCTTTCTGACTTCATCCATTACTCTCTCTCAGAATCAATCTGCTCCAACTCCTCTGGCCTTCTCAATTTTCCTTGACTGCAATAAGCACACTCACTCGCATTTGCAGGCATTTACTCTAGCTTTTTCTTCTTCCAAGAATGCTCTTTTACTCAGATAGTTACATTACCCGCTCTCTCATTTTCCAGTCATCTTTCTGGGGAGGTCTTCTCCGACCTAATTTAAAATCGTGTACTCGACCGGGCGCGGTGGCTCACGCCTGTAACCCCAGCACTTTGGGAGGCCCAGGCGGGTGGATCATGTGAGGTCAGGAGTTCAAGACCAGCCTGACCAACATGGCAAAACCCCGTCTCTACTAAAAATAGAAAAATTAGCCGGGTGTGGTGGTGGGTGCCTGTAATCCCAGCTACTTGGGAGGCTGAAGCAGAGAGAATTGCTTAAAACCCAGAAGGCGGAGGCTGCAGTGAGCTGAGATAGTGCCAGTGTACTCCAGCCTGGGTGATACAGCGAGATTCTGTCTCAAAAAAAAAAAAAAAAATCATATACTCACTTCCTGTCACACACACACTCTGCTGAAACTCCCTATCCTTCTCAGGTTTGCCCTTCTCCATAACATTTAATCATTATTTTACACACAATATATTTTACATGTTGAGACTTGTATTGTCTCTCTCCTTTCAATAGAATAGAAACTCAATAAAGGCTTATCTTTTTAGGTTTCTTGTTTACTGCTATTTTCTTAATATCTAGAAGACTTCATGTTGTGTTAATGCTCATAAATACTCGTGCAATGGAGGAAAGAGTATTATTTTAAAAATTTCCAAATAGATAATTGGGAATGGGTGCTATTTCACTGCTGTTGATTTTTACTTTTATTTTATTGTACTATTGCAGAATTTATTCCATTTTGTTACGACCCTTTGCATGTAAAGCTTTCTGTGACCTTTTACATTTAAAAACTTAATCCTATGTTTAAATAATTTCATGCAAACATGTACTACTGTTATGTTCTTTTTACTAGTGTTTCCTGGTACATAATAAATATGTAATGATCATTTTTATCTGAACAATAAGACGGTTATTAACATCGATATCACACTTTGCTTTTGAAACCTTTTCTCTGTCATCCTATTCTCTCACACACAACCACACCAATCAACCTTATGTTAAAACAGCCTTTTCTGTCTTTCATGTCTGTTCATCTTTCTTCTAATCACTTTTGTGTTTCTTTTCCTCTGAATCCTAGGTATCTTAATGTCATGGATTCCATTTTATGCAGTTTTGTTTCTGTGCCCTGAGTCTTCAAAATATGTTCAAATTTTATTATGGGATAATTTTTCTCTTTTTTTGTCTCCTAGCTATGACTACTCCCTTTGTATCTTAATCTATTTTTAATTTTTCCTCTCATTTTTATGTATTTGAAATTTCTGTTCCTTGCCTCAAAAATTTAAAGTGATCTTGGTCTAAATTTGATTCTGTTTTCTCATACAAATCTTTTAGAATACGTTATTCGTTCAATTTCTCCTGCAATACTTTTCCTTCCAAAAAGTTGCAGAAGGTTTTATTTGTCCTATTTTGTTTTCACTTGTGTTTGAATGGAAGAGCTTTATCCATCTTTGCTTCCCTAAGAATTTTGATGATTTCTAGTTGATCTCCTTCCTGTTTATCTGGAGACCATCAAATACTTAAGCTGGAGGGCAGAGATGATGGCTTCTGTTATCTGTTTAGTCAGTCAGTTTTCTCGAGTAGAAGAAGGTAGCTGGCAATATCTGAATCTTTTAGTTATCTGAAATCAGAACTTTATCTTGTGCATTCTTTCTAAACTTATGGAAATTTTCACATTTAGAACCAGTTTCATTTTTTTAAGTATATATCTTCCCACTGCAAAAATTCTTGGCTTTAATTTTTAATCTTCCCCCACCATGAAAATGTCTCTGATGAAACTGTATTGTTTCTCTCATACCTTTTTTTCCCAGTCCGTTATTTTACTTTAGTGATTGCCACCTCATTTTAGAACAAGTCTATAATCCTTTTACATGCATGTCATAAAACACAAAAAAAGGCAATACATAGTTTTACTTTCTTTTGTAGCACTACTTCTGTAGCATTGGAGTGCTATTGCTTTGTTTTTTCAGGAAGGAATTTGTGGGAAGAATCTGTACTTCCAACTCTTTCCTCTAATAGAACAATATTAATGTGTCTGTGTTTTTTCCCCAAGAATTTCTTCCACTTACTTTCCACAAAATATTCCCACTATTTTGAAAATAACAGCTGTTTTTAAGTTCCCAGGGGCTCATTGCAACTTGATATAAACTATATTACATTTGGCAAGTGTTGCTTCCAGCTTGTTATTGAGTTTGGAATGATCCTTAGTCTCACTGCTGACAACATTTCTTATATTTATAACTTATGTAGTTGGTGTGGTGGTTTAAAATGGATGTTTACACATTTTTTGGCATAATTTCCTTCAAAAAGTAATTTCCCTTTCCTTGATTGTGGACTGCATTTAGTGACCCACTTCTAACAAATAGAATTAAGTAGAAGTGATAATGTATAACTTCTAAGACTAGGTCATAAAAGGTACTGTGGCTTCCTCCTTTCCATCTCTTGAATTACTCACTTTGGGAGAGAACAGCTGACATGTGAGAACACTCAAGCAGCTTCATGGAGAGGCAAGA
Source organism: Rhinopithecus roxellana (assembly GCF_007565055.1). Taxonomy (NCBI): domain Eukaryota; kingdom Metazoa; phylum Chordata; class Mammalia; order Primates; family Cercopithecidae; genus Rhinopithecus; species Rhinopithecus roxellana. The sequence goes on along the minus strand of NC_044555.1, from coordinate 35,994,258 downwards.
ACTGAAGCCTTATTCCAATGACCAGCACTAACTTGCCAAGGTATGAATAAATCACCTTGGAAAGTATAATCTCTAGCCTTCATCAGCCTTTAGATGAAAACAACCTGGTCAGTATCTTGACTGCAACTTCTGGGGAGACATTGAGCCATCACCACTCAGCTAAGCTGTTCCGAACTTCCTTAACCACAGAAACTGTGAGATAATCAATATCTGTTGTTTTAAATAACTAATTTGTAAGGTAATTTGTTACATAACAATAAATAATTAATGGAGTCAATCTCTGGATGGATGATTGGTGACCTGCATAAAGCCCCTATTTTATTGGAAGTCATGACAAATATTTTAAGTGAGAAAATGTGGTTAACAAATGATATAATATGTTATGATAACACTGCCAACAAATATTAACACTACTATTACTCTTATTATTAAATTTATTGCCACCACCACCTCTACTACTATAGGCATATGTGTATTTGTTTGTGTGTATTTATATGTTTATAAGAATGCACCAAAATGATAACAATGAGTATTTCCAGGTTGTGGGATAATGATTGTCTTCTTTTTCCCTCTTTGCTCTTCTGCATGTCCTCTATATTTTCTATAATCATGTATTTATTCAACTAATATATTTTGAGCAACTATTATGTTTTAGGCACTGGAAATATGTTTTTCCGGAACATAGAAAAACATTTTCTAGATGTTGGAAATACAATTGTGACATAAATAGATAATTTCAAGCCCACATTTACTTAGACATATGAATACTATGTATATTATTTCATATGATAAGTGCTAAGGGAAAAAAATAAATGTGGGAAGGAGAATGGAGAGTGGTGTTGCTATTTTTAAAATGTTGGACAGAAAAGACTTACTTGGGAAGGCAGTAATTCAAAAATACATGAGAAGATGTGCAGAAAAGCCATGAAGATTTCTTGGGCAACAGCATTCCAGCCAGGCAATTAAAAGATGTTTGAGTTGGATGTGTACCTAACATGGTCAATGGATAGTTGGAAGGCCTATGTGGCTGTAACAAATTGAGTGAGGATTATAGTAGAGGATGAGGTCAGAGATGTTAATGTGTGCCAAATCACACCGTACAGTCTGGGTCAGTAAATATTTATTAGTTTTACTATTAAAAAGAGACACTGTGAATAATTAAAAAGAAATGATTAATAGAAAAATCCTAAAACTCTTGAAAAAATATTGTACAAGAATATAAATATTTTCATCCAGTGAAATGATATCACCAAAATTATTACAAAGGACTTTTGTCAAGTGCAATATCCCAAAGTTGAGGAAATGTAAGAAACATTATCAAATTATATTGGATCAAATTAATTCATTATATTAATATGGTTTTCTCATCTATTGGCTATTTTAATACAAATAAAATCTAAATTAAAAGCTAAGATTAGGCTCCAGCACTCAGACTGGATTTTTCAATACATTAATAATAAACAATACCTCCATCTATAAAAATCTTATCTCTAACCCCTTCATTAAAAAAATTCAATTGTCAAAATAAAAGCGATTGTTTCCATTTTAAAAAAATCTTGCTGATCCAACAGAATATTCCAAATTTTAGCTTGAATTAATTTTACCCACAGAGATAGTAAAGACTGAGAGCTAGAAATTAAAACAAACATTTCTACTTGGAAAAACTGTTAAATTGTGAGGATAACTCAGAACATTATCTTGAAAAAGTGCAAAAGTTTATCAGTCACCTAAATGAAATGACCATCATTCATTAGGGGTTACAATATGTCCTAGGTTAGTGAATCAATAAAGTAACTTTTCTCTCTTTCGTTTAACTTTCTTTACATTTGTTTATAGGGAAAAAGGAGAGAGATGGGGCAATGGCAAGAGGCATTTGTGGAATTCTCATAAAAAATACACACTTTGCCTCATAAAACTATAAACAGAACTACCATATGATCAAACAATTCTGCTGCTGAGTATGTATCTTAAAGAAAGAAAATCAGTGTATTAAAAATATATTTGCACTCCCATTTTTATTGCAGCATTATTTATAATCACCAAAACATGGAATCAACCTGTTTCCATAAATGGATGAATAGATTAACAAATTGTTTTTTATACACAATGAAATATTATTCAGCCTTTAGAAAGAAGGAAATCCTGTCATTAGCAACAGCATGGATGAAACTGGAGGTCATTAAGGTCAGTAAAATAAGTCAGGCCTAGAAAGGCAAATATTGCACGCTCTCACTCTTAAGAACTCTAAAAGGGGACCTCATGGAGATGGAGAGTAGAATGATGATTACCAGAAGCTGGAAAGAGAAAGGGTGAGGAGGAAACAAAGAGAAGTTGGTTAATGGGTACAAAAATATAGTTAGACAGAAGGAATAAGTTCTGATACTCAACAGTACAATTGAAAACTTAAAGTTAACAATAATGTATATTTCAAAATAGCTGGAAGACAATAATTGTAATGGTTCCAACACAAAGAAAAGATAAATGTTTGAGGTGATGGATATCCCAATTACCCTGAGTGATCATTACACATTTATACAGGTACCAAATATCACAAACTCCAAGAATATATATACCTTTGATATATCAGTATAAAAATATGAAAAAATACATACTGACTTCAGAAATAAACATTGAATAAAGGGCACGCTCTAGGCAAGAATTATGTATATTTAGATAATACGTGTATTTACTACCTGCTCTGTTCTAAGCCTATGAAAAAAAGTAGGTTAATAAGAAAACATAACCTTTGACTTTTTTCTTTGTGACATCCCTTATTCCTACATGTACACAGCTTATTACTGTTGAATAAAATCTCACAATCCTGAAGACTGGTACATCTATAAATTCATGGTCTCCAACTTCATCAGGGTCTTCAAAGTCTGTTGACAATCCTTTTCCTCACCCTTGATCAGCTCCCATTCACATTCTTCTCATCAAATATATATCTTCAGAACTCAATACAAGCTCTCTATCCCTTACTCATGGTATTTAAGTTCTGTTCAATTCAATGTGTGCTTAGCACTTACTCTATGTCAGTCAATGTGTTAGGCCCTGAAGATACAAAGACAAATGTGATGGCCCAAACCTAAGCAATCCTATGATTAGTGGTGATCAAACTTTTCTGTCTTAAGAGTCCTTTACACTCTTAAAAATTATTGAGAATCCCAAAATTATTTTTGTTTATCTGCATTGTATCTATTGATATTTGCCACATTCAAAGTTAAAACTGAGAAACTTTTACAATACTAATTTATTGATTTATGTTAAATGCCAATAATAAGCCCACTACAGATTGACGTTATTAACATATATTTTCTTAAAAACTGTGATTTTTTATAAAAAAAGATAACGAAAAGAGTAGAATTATTTTACATTTTTGAACATTTATTTAATATCTATCTTAATAAATATAAGAAGTGGATTGTCATAACAACTTCATTCAATCTGTTGTGATATGTTATTTGATTAACATATATGAAAACATTTCAGCCTCACACAGGTACATTGTTGAAAAGGGAGGATCTTGTAAACCTTCTAAAATTGTTTTAGGGACTCCAAGGGTCTTTGAATCACACTTCAAAAACCTCTGGTTTAGGGAATGAGATATTTACATAGATTGTTTCAATGTGCTGTGCCCAGTGCAATTATAGATATATACACAGATTGCTGTTGGAGCACTTCTGTTCTTACCTCATCAATAAAATCTAGGCAACCAAATGTGAACCATTACACCACCACCGGGACTGTGCTCTCTGGCTGCCGCCACCACCCCTCCCTCACCTTCACCTCTGCCTCCAGTGCACATTAAAGATCCAAAGTCATGACTGACTCCAAGTATTTCACAACCAATAAAAAAGGAGAAATACTTGAACTAAAAGCTGAACTCAACAATGAAAAGAAGGAAAAGATAAAGGAGGCTGCGAAGAAAGTGATTGCTGTTATGACCGTGGGGAAGGATGCTAGTTCTGTCTTTCCAGACATAATGAACTGTATGCAGACTGGCAATCTGGAACTAAAGAAGCTTGTATATCTCTATTTGATGAACTATGCCAAGAGTTAGCCAGGCATAGCCATCATGGCTGTAAACAGTTTCATAAAGGACTGTGAAGATCCTAAACCTTTGATTCGAGCCTTGGCAGTCAAAACCATGGGGTGCATCCGGGTAGACAAAATTACAGAATATCTCTGTGAGCCCCTCCTCAAGTGCTTGGAGGATGAGGATTCCTATGTTCGGAAAACAGCAGCAGTATGCGTGGCAAAGCTCCATGATATCAACGCCCAAATGGTGGAAGATCAGGGGTTTTTTAATTCTCTACGAGGTCTTATAGCAGATTCAAATCCAATGGTGGTGGCTAATGCTGTAGCAGCATTATCTGAAATCAGTGAGTCTCAACCAAACAGCAACTTACTCGATCTGAACACACAGAACATTAATAAGCTGCTGACAGCCCTGAATGAGTGCACTGAAGGGGCCAGATTTCATCCTGGACTGCCTGTCTAATTACAACCCTAAAGATGATCGGGAGGCTCAGAACATCTGTGAGCAGGTAACTCCCCAGCTATCCCATGCCAACTCAGCAGTGGTGCTTTCAGCAGTAAAAGTCCTAATGAAGTTTCTAGAATTGTTACCTAAGGATTCTAACTACTACAATATGCTGCTGAAGAAGTTAGCCCCTCCACTTGTCATTTTGCTGTCTGGGGAGTCAGAAGTGCAGTATGTCTCCCTGAGGAACATCAACTTAATTGTCCAGAAAAGGCCTGAAATCTTGAAGCAGGAAATCAAAGTCTTCTTTATGAAGTACAATGATCCCATCTATGTTAAACTAGAGAAGTTGGACATCAGGATTCATTTGGCATCACAAGCCAACATCACTCAGGTTCTGGCAGAACTGAAGGAACATGCCACAGTGGTGAATGTTGACTTTGTTCAAAAAGCTGTGTGGGCCATTGGACGGTCTGCCATCAAGATGGAGCAATCTGCCACGTGCTGTGGAAGCACATTGCTTGATCTAATCCAGACCAAAGTGAATTATGTGGTCCAAGAAATGATTGTTGTCATCAGGGACATCTTCCGCAAATACTCTAACAAGTGTGAAAGTGTCATCGCCTCTCTATGTGAGAACTTAGACTCGCTGGATGAGCCAGATGCTCGAGAGGCTATGATTTGGATTGTGGGAGAATATGCTGAAAGAATTAACAATGCAGATGAATTACTAGAAAGCTTCCTGGAGGGTTTTCATGTTGAAAGCACCCAGGTGCAGCTCACTCTGCTTACTGCCAAGTGAAACTGTTTCTCAAGAAACCACCAGAAACACAGGAACTAGTCCAGCAGGTGTTGACTTTGGCAACACAGGATTCTGATAATCCTGACCTTCAAGACCAGGACTATATTTATTGGGATCTTCTCTCAACTGACCCTGTCACAGCTAAATAAATAGTCTTGTCTGAGAAGCCACGGATCTCTGAAGATGGAATTTTTTGAGCCAACTGTGTTGGATGAACTAATCTGCCACATTGGTTCTTTGGCCTCTGTGTATCATAAGCCTTCCAATGCTTTTGTGGAAGGAAGTCATGTAATCCATCGTAAACACTTGCCAATTCATCATGGGAGCACTGATGCAGGGGACAGCCTTGCTGGCACCACTACTGCAACGAACCTGGAACAGCCTCAGGTTATCCCCTCTCAAGGTGATCTTCTGGGGAGTCTTTTAAACAGGTGGCTATGAAAAACAATATCGATGTATTCTACTTCAGCTGCCTCAGACCACTCAATGTGCTTTTTGTAGAAGATGGCAAAATGGAGCACCAAGTCTTCCTTGCAACATGGAAGAATATTCGCAATGAAAATGAACTTCAATTTCAGATTAAGGAATGACATTTAAATGCTGACACTGTTTCCAGCAAGTTGCAAAACAATAATGTTTAGACTATTGCCAAGAGGAATGTGGAAGATCAGGACATTGTGTACCAATCCCTGAAGTTCACTAATGGCATTTGGATTTTGGCCAAGCTACGTATCCAGCCAGGAAACCCCAGTTATACGCTGTCAGTGAAGTGTAGAGCTCCTGAAGTTTCTCAATACATCTATCAGGTCTACGACAGCATTTTGAAAAGCTAACAAGACTGGTCCAGTAACCTCCAATCATGCTGTGATCAGTGCAAGTCAAGAACTCTTAACTGGAAGAAATTGTATTGCTCTGTAGAATCTGAACCCAAACACACTGAGGGCACCCTGCAAGGTAGTAACTAGTCTAACCTGTGCTAACATTAAGGCACAACCTGTTGGATAGTTTTAGCTTCCTGTGAACATTTGTAACCACTGCTTCCGTCACCTCCCACCTCTTGCCACATGCTGCTGCTATCTGTCCTTATTTGTGGGCTTCTCCATGCTGTGCCAATGGCTGGCTTTTTCTACACCCATTTTTGAGTATAGTTTGGTATTTTGTAATTGAGAGCTCATTTCAAAAGCAGAAAAAGACAACAAATATTAAAGCAAGGAAAAATGTCACTAAAAAAAAAAAAAACTTTCTCATCTTCCAAAGCAAAACACCTACAAAGGTATCCCTACTCATACCCCCAAAACATCTTATTTCTCCAATCTCAGAAGATGAGGTGGATTGGCTGCTTTTTATTTATTTCTATTTAGTTTTAATTGACAAATAACATCTGTATTTATATTTATGTGATATAATGTAATCTTTTGCTATGTGTATACATTGCAGAATTACTAGATCAAGCTAATTAACATATCCATCACCTCAAATACTTACAATTTTTTTTTTTTTTTTCTGAGACAGAGTCTCGCTCTATTTCCTAAGTCAGAGTGCAGGCGTGGGATCATAACTCACTACAACCTCAAAGTCCTGGGCTAAAGCAATCCTCCTGCTTTAGCCTCCAGAGTAGCTAAGACTACAGGTGTGTGCCACCATGCCTGGCTTATTTTTAATGTTTTTGTATAAAATGGGTGTAGCTATGCTGCCCAAATGGATCTCAAATTCCTGACCTCAAACGATTGAATAATCCTCAATTGATTGCTCGCCGTCCCAAACCATTAGGACTAAAGGCATGAGTCACTGTAACTGACCCAAATACTTCTAATTTTCTGTGATGATGACAAAACCCTACTCTGCAGTAATTTTGAAATATACAATAAACTATTACATATAGTCACCATTCTGTACAATCGAGTTCTAAAACTTAATCCTCCTCACTAACTGAAACTTTGTACCCTTTGACCAACATCTTGCCATTTTTCATTCTGCAGGCCCAGCCTCTGGAAACCACCATTCTACTCTCTGCTTATATGAGTTCAATTCTTTTAGATTCTCCATATGAATAGGATTATGTGCAATTTGTCTTTGTGTGTCTGGCTTATTTCCGTTAGCATAATGTCGCCCAGGTGCATCCATGTTGTGGTAAATGCCAGAATTTCCTTCTTTTTTAAAGACTGATTAGCATTCTATTGTGTATATATATCACATTTTAAAAATCCATTCGTTTATTGATGGGCACCTATGCAGTTTCCCTATCTTACCTCTTTGATGTAATTTCAGTTCCTCTGGATATATATACTGTAGTGGGATTGCTGGATCACATGGTAATTCTACTTTTAGTATTTTGAGAAACCTCCATACTGTTTTTCACAGGAGATTAACTAACTTACATTCCCGTCAACAGTGTATAAGCATCCCCTTTTCTCCGCATCCTTGCCAACACCATTATGTTTTGACTCTTTAGTAATAGCCATTCTAATAGGGTTAAAATGATATCTCACTACGGTTCTAATTTACATTTGCCTGATAATTAGTGATATTGAGCATTTTTTCATATATCCGTTGGCCATTTGTATGTCTTCTTTTGAGAAATGTCTTTTCAGTTTCTTTGCCCATTTTAAAATCAGTTTATTTGTTCTCTTGCTATTGAGCTGTTTGAATTCCTTATGTATTTTGGATATCGATCACTTATCAGATGTATGGTTTGCAAACATCTTCTCCCAATCCATGGACTGTCTCTTCACTCTATTTCCTTTGCTGTGCAGAGACATTTTACTTTGATGCAATCCCATTTTTCTATTTTGGTTTTTGTTGTCTATACTTTCATGATCAAATAAAAAAAAAAAAAAATCGCCCACATCAGTGTTGTGGTGCTTTTCCCTTGTAATTTTTTCCTAGTCCTTTTACAGTTTCAGGTTCTGTATTTAAGTTTTTAATTCACTTTGAGTTTATTTTTGTATGTGGTTGTATAGTCTTTTCTCCTCTTTGAAACTAACCTTTTAGGCAGGGCGTGGTGGCTCATGCCTGTAATCCGAGCACTTTGGGAGGCTGAGGCAGGTGGATCACTTGAGGTTGGAGTTCGAGACCAACCTGGCTAACATGGTGAAACCCCATTTCTACTAAAAATACAAAAATTAGCTGGGCGTGATGATCCACGCTTGTAGTCCCAGCTACTAGGGAGGCTGAGACACAAGAACCGCTTGAACCAGGGAGGCATGGTTTGCAGTGAGCTGAGATCAAACCACTGCACTCCAGCCAAGGCGACCAAGCAGGACTCTGTCTCAAAAATAAATAAATAAATAAATAACCTTTCAATCTGTATTTTCCTTCTTACTTTACATGTATTTCTTAAATAATCTTATTCCCCTACAAGATTATTTATTTTTTAGCTATTTATTTTTTAAAATAAATCACTTTCCTGAATTATAATTTGCACATTATAAAATTCACTCATTTTAAGGGTGCACGTGAGTTTAGAGTTGAGTAATCATCACTACAATTCATTTTTAAAACATTTCCGTCACCCACAAAGAGATTAACTTCCTCTGGCTTTTCACTGACACATATATCTAATGATTCTTGCAAGCTATGTCTCTGTACTTGAAGTGCTAGACATGGTCTGTTTGCTCCTCCCTCTAGATTCTCCATTTTTTCCTCTCTGTTCTCTGCCCCCAGAGTCTACTATATGTGGCTTATACCATCAAATACGCACCCATGCCTTCTGACTTTTAGTCAGGCTCAACCAATGAGGGATCGCATTAAGAGACTGGATGAAGGAATGAATGTCAGTCAGTGTTCCTCCTTCTCTGGGAAGTCACGTCTTGCCTGTGTTCCTCCACATAAGATGACGGGTACTCACAAAGTATGTTGCTTTAGCAGTTTCCAGCAGGGATTTTCTACCTTTGTCCCTTCAGACCAAGGGCTGGTGATAAAGCAGTTGCTGCTACCCTTGGTTCCAGCATAATTCCTAGTAATGCTCATATGTGCCATCCATACGTTTGTAATTAGTCCCTTTGTAAATAATCCCTTCCTGAACTATTCTAATTTTAAAGTGGCATCTATTTCCAGGTGGAAGCCCAGTGGATATGCTTTACTCTCCCTATCACACCAATTCAAACACAGGACCAATATTTTAACTTATTACTGGAAATCTCAATTTCAGCAGGGGAAGGTGGTGTTATCAGGCTCTCGCTGAGGTTCTTCCTATGCTTTAAGTTCTTTTCTATTGACAGAATCAGTACTACTCACTTTCCTTTCTGATTGGTCTTTGGTATTGATTTGTGAAACTTAAGCTGATTTTATTTTCTCACTTATTTTATTCAATGTTGGGGCTTCGTTTGTAGTTTTATGCGTAAACTTGGTTTTTCCTTTGAGCATTTTATTTCTGAATTTTTCAGAACTAAATCTCTCTTAGTCAAACATACAAAATACAAACATAGAAATGTTCATCTTTGTTTTGGTTAGGGTGGAAGCTTCTCACAGTTGGATACTCTCAGTTGACTTTCTGTTCCCTAAACTGTTAAGATGTTTGACAATTGCTTTGGTTTTGATTTGTTGATATGAAACAGCATTTTTCATCTGACTGACATCACAAAATTGTGCATTTCAAGTATAAACTCATCTTTACTGTATGCTTCACTTACATTTTTAAAAAATCAGACTATTTTAGTCTCTGCTAACCAGAGAAGTTGGTGTGCAGAACATGCTTTATTTTCAAGTTGACTGTTTAGAGTGGAGAAGATATGTAGGAGGGGGTTGGTGGAACTGTCACTATTAGAACTATTACCAGTCACTGCTCTGACTGAAGCAGGAGGGTATTTGATTAACTGACTACAAGAGAGAGTTCAATGATTCATGAGGCATCAGAAAGAGCTATTTTTAAAAGTAATTTTTCGAATAGTGCTTAATGAGGGACATAACTGGAAATTGGGAAATCTTAAGTGTATTTAAGAGTCTTAATCATATATTAGGTTGTGGTGTTCAAACAAGTCATAAAATGCTAAAAATAAGTGACTTTTAAATTCATATTTGAATGGAACTAATATAACAATTAGCTATGTAGTTTAAATAATGTCAAATGAGCTACTTTGATTAACGTCAGTAGGAAAGTCGTTTCCATTGAAACCTTTCACGTTATGGCTACTATACTCAATTTTTAAAAATCAAAGAATATTTTTGAGTCCCTGACTTTGAGGCATATAAAATATCATGGAAATATCTATTGCATGCCAATTAGGTGGATGGCAAGAGGAACATTTAGTATAGTCATTAGGAGGCAATGGGACTTGTTTTACATTATGACAGTGACACTTTTCTCTCTCGGCTGAAATCCCTATTCAGAAAGCTGGGGAAATCACTCCAGATGTGACTGTCACTCTAAATTCTAGCTTGCAGGCATTCTAGCTATTTTAAATGAAAATGATTTCTCATTAGAACAGAAGAAAAATCAACAAAAATCTCTTTCTTTGTGCCGTAAACACACTACCCCAAAATTCTGGCCAGTAATTGTAGGTATTCTAGAGTCTGTTGTTCTAGAAATAAAATATTAAAGATTAACTTTGCTTTATCAATTTACCCTTCAGTAGCTTCTACATGCACAGAGCTTTATCCTAAATCTGAATCTTGTTCTTATAGAATAATAACCCATCTGTGACAGAGAAACTGTTATGTGCTCAACAAATCTATGTTCTTTTCCTTTTGGATAAACAGCTGAGCCACATTTCCTGAGCACTCCTGCAATTAGATGAAGGCATGTGGTTAGTCTTGTCAGCAGAATATAGGTAGAAGAAATATTTGCAGGCCTAACCTCTAAAACCTCTTTTCCAGTCCTTTAGGTGGGTTCTGATTCTTTCTTCCCTGTGGAAAAGAAAAGCAGATGATTCACTGGAAGCCTTGTGTGCCCTAGGGGATGGTGAACACACTATTTGGAAGAAACTTGGGCTCCTAATTAAAAGCATAGAAGATAATTGGACTTGGATGAGTCATGAAACTTTATTGCACTCAATCACTAAGTTGTTAGGATTTATTTTACTGCTTTTTGTCTACTCTTTGGAACTCAACATCTATCCATAGAATAAAGGAGACAATAGTACTGACAATTTGTGGATTTAGTGACTAGAAAGTCATCTCAACCTGGCGCCTTACTTACCGTTTGGGAGAACTTCTTGTAAGAGATTACCTTCTATTTGTCCAGGTCTAGCAAAGCCTTTTATTACCCTACCCCTAGTGCTCTTCAACAGGATACCTAAATCACCCTCAGCTTTCAATGACAATTAAAATTTACCAGCTCCTATTCTCTCCATTCTGGTTAAAGCTATGCTTGCAGTATGTATACCAGTTTATAGAATGTATGTCTTACCTCTCATACCCTCACCCTGCCTATATAGGGTGCATTTATTTTATTTATTTATTTATTTATTTATTTATTTATTTATTTATTTATTTTGAGACTTAGTTTCACTCTTGTCCCCCAGACTGGAGTACAATGGCACGATCTTGGCTCACTGCAACCTCCGCCTCTTGGGTTCAAGCGATTCTCCTGCCTCAGCCTCCCAAGTAGCTGGGATTACAGGTGCTTGCCATTCACACCCAGCTGATGTTTGTGTTTTTAGTAGAGACCGGGTTTCACCATTTTGGACAGGCCGGTCTCGATCTCCTGACCTTAAGTGACCCACCCACCTAGACCTCCCAAAGTGCTGGGAGCACAGGCGTGAGCCACAGCGCCAAGCCTATGGGGTGCATTTGTACTCGGCTCACTGGTCAAACCTTGCAAATAAGTCTTCTCTTTTCCCTTCTTTATTAGTTTTGTCTGGCTGCCCCTCTTCTGTACTGACAAGACATACTCCGTACTCACAAGACATGTCACAAAATCTACATATTTGTATCAGAACATCCTCAAAGAGTTCCTTCTAGGGTATGACCTTTTTGCAGCAGACATTATAATACCAGATCTTAGTACAGTATATGTACTGAGTAAACATGACATTCATTTTTTCAATTTTCCCTGGTAATGTTGGTAAAAGTTTCGGAATCTTTACTATAAAGTCAGTATATATGAATACTTCGTTTACGTGCCAACCAACTTCAGGACTTTCAAAGTTTTATATAATTAAATTGTAATATACCTTTTGATTTTGGAGTGGTACAGACTCCGACTGGTGTATCACTCAGGGTTCTTCTTTTATTTGGCACTGTCTGCTAAAGAGGTCACTCTCACTGCTGCAGGATGGCACTAATTTTGGAAATCTCTTTGTCTTAGCTCTACAGAGAAAAAGACCCTGGCCAAGTCCCTGTCTCAGGTTTGCGGCCTTGCTACCTAATACAGTAGAGAGAAAGAAACTTGCCCACTTCCATTTCTGTTTGCAGTGAGAAATAAAGCACTCTGACCTGCCATTACTGTGTATAATGTGGGATTCATCCTATGTAAAAATGAACATTTTGATACTGGGCAGTGTCCCTCCACCTCCATGGTAATAAAAAAAAAATGTCATTTATGCCTGTTTTGATCACCACAGTGCATCTGTGTATTCACTGGGCCTCAATCTTTTGGAGTCTGAATTATTCTGACAGTTGTTGAGGATGATAGCTTGACAGAAAAGACTTTACAAATTATCCCATAAAATTTTATAAGAAATGAGACCTATTGATGTGAATTTCAGTGCAAAAGAAGACTATTAAACTATACTCTCTTGCAATACTTCAAAAGGAGAGATGTGCCTAATGTAAATAGATAATTATATCATTTGAAAAAATGTTTTAATTTTTTATATATTTCTCTAATTTTAAATTGATCGTGTAAAACTTTATTGAATACTGTATCATTCCTATTCAGAGATTACATCATTCGGAGCAAAAATGTGGCTAAATATAAGAATATGTATTAAAAGACTCTCCATATGAATTGAGATAAAACAGATTACATATAACTTTATCATACCTGGTTTATACTGTTTAACTTAATGATGTGTTTATATTGTCTTTCTCATTTTTACTAGGTAGTATTATATCAAATCAATCAGAAAAAATTGAAATTTTATGCAATGCAATTTTGTTCATTAATATTTAGGAATTGGGTTCTATATGCTAATATAATATCATCATTATCATCATCATACCACCTTACTTTTTTTTTTTTTTTTTTTTTTTCTGAGATGGTGTCTCACTCTGTCGCCAGGCTAGACTGCAGTGGTGTAATCTTGGCTCAATGCAACCTCCACCTCCTGGGTTCAAGCAATTCTCCTGCCTCAGCCTCCCGAGTAGCTGGGACTACAGCCACGTGCCACCACATCCAGCTAATTTTTTGTATTTTTAGCAGAGATGGGATTTTACCATGTCGGCCAGGATGGTTTCTATCTCTTGATCTTGTGATCCACCCACCTCTGCCTCCCAACGTGCTGGGATTACAGGTGTGAGCCACCGTGCCGAGCTTCCCACCTTACTTTTTAAAAGTACATTACTCTTCAAATCACTTTCATGTTTAGTAACTCTCACGTTCCTCACAATTTCTCAGTAAAATCAATAGAGTGGGGTGATAATTTCCATTTGTCAGAAGAGGAAACTGAGGCAAGCTTCAGTGACTTATCGATGATCACAAAGTTTTTAACAGAGCATATACTAAAACACCAGCCTTCTGACTTGAAACCAGTAAGCTATGCATTCCAATACAAGATATATCAAGTGTATATATTGTGAATAGGTAGATAAGGTAAAGCCAAACAATTACCTAAAAATGTAGGGTAACTAATATTGTCTTGATGGTTTCAGTAGTAAAAAAGACAAAATGTCTTTGGACAGAAATTGTTATTTGATTTTTTGTGTGTGTTTTATATACTTGATTATTGAAACAGCAGCTAACACAAAAAGGTGTCAGTGACTGCAGCTATGTCATAGTTGCTCCAATCTTTCAAGTATTTTAATAATAACATAGTATTAGCTAACAGAAATATAGAAGTAATTGCATGCTGGTCACTAATCTGTGCACTCTAAATTGACACATTTGATTTACCTTACAATTCTATGAGGTAGATAGTATTGTTATTCCATTTAAAAATCAGGAAACTGAGGCTCAGGAAGTTAAAATAGTTTTCCCAGGGTCACAAAGAAGTTGCAGAACTGATATTCAAACCTGGGCAGCTTGACTGTAGTGTCTTCCCTCTTAAGCACTGTAATATACTATTATCCACATTTTATGTGTATAGAAAATGAAGTGCAGAGATTACCTTGCTCAAGGTCAGGAGTCAGTATGTAAACTCTGAATCTGGATCCAGAATACAGGATCTTAACAATTATGCTATACTGAAAAAATGACTGCTTAAAATTCTTAATTACACAGAGATTTCTTTATTCTATTTATTGACAACTATGGGTAATTTTGTGCCCTGGAGAGACATTTGACAAAGACTGAAGACATATTTGGTTGTGAAAATCTGAGAAGGTGTGGGCAGAGAGGAGGAGGTGAGGCTGACAACTAGTGGATAGAAGCCAGAAATTCTGGTAAGCATCCTATCATCTAAAGTGCAACTCCCTACAACAAAGAATTATCTAGTCTCAAATATCAACAGTGCTGTGATTGAGAAACTTTGCTTTATTTTTACTATTATTATCTTTATGTAGATATAAACAAGGTGAAGCATATTTCCAGGTATCATTTAGTTTAGAGAGGGATATGCTAATAATGTTAAATGAAACAGTAGCACAATTTAAAAGTCTAGAATAATGTATGTTTAAAAACTGTCTTTAAAATTTGTATTTAACTTTTAAAATAAATTGTAAAAAAAAAAAAAAAAAAGATGCTCAAATCCTACAATACAGCCATCCTACGGTATGAAAACTGTTATTTTTGTAATTTTTTCTTTTCTAGTGAGCTTCCAGTCCCTCATATAATGCCGGTTTTGTTCTGCTATATGAGAAGATTGGTGAAAAGGCAAGCCAGTTAAGCCACCAATTCCTTGAGAATCAATGAGAGGATTAAAGTGAGAATTCTCTTCCCTGCACAAATCCGGAGGGTAAATTACTACATGTTTCTGGGCTGAAAAAAGAAATTTTGAGTTGATTTGTTTTAGCGTCACTTCTTTAAAAAACTACACTTTAATTATTAAGTTACTTGCATATTGGTCAATATTTCAGAATTAACAGTTTGCCTGGTACAAAGGCAAATACACATAAGAAATCAATAAACATTACTGGATGATGGTGATGATGATGATAATGATGTCAATGAATAAGCTTTGGAAATGCATTTGTATATAACAATATTAGCTTAAATGTTTCTTGTATTTAAAGTCATGAAAAAATAATCCCACTTACAAAATACAGAAGGTAGCTAATAAACTATGTACATGGTAGTTAATTTATAACACACATCAAAACCTCACTAATTTACAACTATGAACATGCAAATGATGCATCAAAATGTTTTTCAGGGTGTTTTAAACAAAGGATTTTCTTACTGCAGTACTTGCAAGTACTTTCTTACTGCAAGTACTGCAGTAAGAAAATGCTATATATATAAACATATAGTATTTGGTCAGCAAAGGCCTCAAGGAGCAAATCCATTGAATAATAATATAGTTTGTTCTTCTTAGTTATTATAAAACTACAAAATAATTGCAGATAAATAATTAAGGAACTGATAATGAAAATCAGAATAAATTACAAAGAATTATAGTTTAATAGGTACTGCCTTATAGGTTTGAGTATACTATGTCAAGAAAAAGAAAGAACATTTTATTGAAACATTTGCTAATCATAACTTTATTTTTCATTGAGTGGAAAACATAGACTTAGCTATAAATGCTGTCAAGTTATTTTGTGTTAGAGGTCTTTGTTACCTTGCAACTCTAACATAAAAGGTTACATTATTTTCCTGTCCGATTCATTCACAGTTAAGGTCGTTTTATGATTCTCAAAGATGCTATTCTAAGACAATTAAAGGGTGGAGAATAAATAAATCTTCCCTTCTTCTCTATTTCTTTCCATCTCCCAGTAACCAGCCTATTAACTTTTGTATACTAAATGATAAAAATACTTACAGCACATCAGCAAAAAGACCTTGGAAAAGGTCATAGCAAATAGCTACCACAGAGACTGAGAACGATGCATATCTCTCACTTATGTGTGTGGAGGGGGTCGGGGATGGCTGCGTCAGCGTGCTTTAAATGCATAATGGGAAGGAACTGCTCTCACTTAGATCATATTTAAGGAACAGATACATTATTAACTTTCTACTTGGAACAGGCACCTAGTCCTCTGCTTTGACATGAGCTCAGAAATAAGGCCCCTCACTGATCTCTGTTTATTTATCTTGCTTCTCTGGTTCTCCTTCACTTATGGCTACGAAAAAAAGACTTTGAAGTGCAGAATGTGGATTGGTATCTCTGACAACACAGTTTGCTTGATAGCACACAAAATACTAAAACCCATTAATATAAATGCAAGTTGTGATTTTACAAAAAGAAGTGGAGAAGACACATGGAAGATGACAGTATGGCTGAAACACAAAATGTAGGTCTAATGAAAAAAGGAAGATGAGCTACTGTCTTTTAGGCAAGATTAAATTCTTTACCACTTACATGGTCTATGAGATTATCACTAATATAGTAAAACATATGTCTTCTCTTCAGTAATTTCCAATCTCCTTACTCTCATTCCCTGTTCATGGCACAAATGTGAAGACAAGGATAGGTCCAGCATACCACAGTATATTTTCATCCAATTTCCTCCTGTTAGATCAGATTATGTTTCATCCAAACCAGTTCCCACTATTGATCTCATTAAAATATTTATCTGGAGACAGTAATACTCTCCACAATGTAGCAATAAAAAACACAAAATAAATTGGACAAGGGCAAGGGGAGAATTAAAATAATTGTTCAGTACTTATTTCAGTTTCTGGATCCAGAAGTTCTTTGTAATGCCAATGGAGTCATTCAGAAATTCTTCAAGTAAGGTTAAAATAATTTATGATCCTCCCTTCATTTAACAAACGTAGTACTCCCATGGACACGTCAGTACTTTAAACACATTTTAAGCTATTTACAAATCAGGGGGCAATTGTGATCATTTGTTCTAGATTTGTCTTTCTCCCTTCTTGTTAAAAAAAGTAAACTTCTTTCTTTTTAAGGCTAAACTGTCTGTGTCTTCTAGAACTTCACCTCTTTAATGTATCTCCTTTTTCTACCATTAATCTGTTTCTCTCTGTTAAATTCTTGTTACTCCACACTGTGCCCAAGACTTCTCTTCCCTAACAAAGCAATACAAAATCTCTGCCTGTAATCCAAACTCTCAATCTGATTTAGAGGTTATCTGCCTGCAAAGAACAGGAACCTGTTAAAAGATGTTAAGGTATAAAGGAGACATTAAAAATGAGTTGTCTTAAAAAAAACAAAAGAGAGTCCCAAAAGGATTTTAGGTGAACTGGAGATCTGTAAGGCAGCTAGATTCGCCCATAAATGTGTGCACACACACATACATGCATATACACACACAGAAATGAGGTCATATATATGTATTTTTCAGTAACTTGATTATTGATTAAAAAATTTTTATAATAAACTGCATAATATTCCATGAATTAAATGTTCCATAATCTACTTAACAATTTCCCCGATTAGCAGTTATGTATCTTGTTTTTAACTGTTACCCCTGCCCTGCCCCCGAGAAGGAGTCTTGCTCTGTCGCCCAGACTGGAGTGCAGTGGTACGATCTTGGCTCACTGCAACCTCTGCCTTCCGGGTTGAAGTGATTCTCCTGCCTCAGCCTCCCGAGTAGCTGGGATTACAGGCAACCACCACCGAGCCCAGCTAATTTTTTGTATTTTTAGTAGAGACAGAGTTTCACCGGGTTGGCCAGGCTGATCTTGAACTCCTGACCTCAGGTGATCCGACTGCCTCAGCCTCCAAAAGTGCTGGGATTACAAGCATGAACCACCGCACCCAGCGTTTTTAGATTTTTAAATACATTTCAAATATTGCTGCAATCATTTGTACCACATCTTACTGTATGTGTATAAGTTTTTCTGTCAAATACAATACCATAAGTAAAATAGTTTGGTCTAAGGAATGCACAAGAGTTTTAATAGATTTTTTTCTTTTTATACTTAAAGTTCTAGGGTACATGTGCACAACATGCAGGTTTGTTATATATGTATACATGTGCCATGTTGGTGTGCTGCACCCGTTAACTCATCATTTACATTAGGTATATCTCCTAATGCTATCCCTCCCCCCTCCCCCCACCCTACGGCAGGCCCCGGTGTGTGATGTTTCCCTTCCTGTGTCCAAGTGATCTCATTGTTCAGTTCCCACCCATGAGTGAGAACATGCGGTGTTTGGTTTTCTGTTCTTACGATAGTTTGCTGAGAATAATGGTTTCCAGCTGCCATGTCCCTACAAAGGACACGAACTCATCCTTTATAATGGCTGCATAGTATTCCATGGTGTATATGTGCCACATTTTCTTAATCCAGTCTGTCACTGATGGACATTTGGGTTGGTTCCAAGTCTTTACTATTGTGAATAGTTCCGCGATAAACATACATGTGCATGTGTCTTTATAGCAGCATGATTTATAATCCTTTGGGTATATACCCAGTAATGGATGGCTGGGTCAAATGATATTTTCAGTTCTAGATCCTTGAGGAATTGCCACACTGTCTTCCACAATGGTTGAACTAGTTTACTGTCCTACCAACAGTGTAAAAGTGTTCCTATTTCTCCACATCCTCTCTAGCACCTGTTGTTTCCTGAATTTTTAATGATCGCCATTCTAACTGGGTGTGAGATGCTATCTCATTGTGGTTTTGATTTGCATTTCTCTGATGGCTAGTGATGATGAGCATTTTTTCATGTATCTGTTGACTGCATAAATGTCTTCTTTTGAGAAGTGTCGGTTCATATCTTTTGCCCACTTTTTGATGGGGTTGTTTGTTTCTTTCTTGTAAATGTGCTTGAGTTCTTTGTAGGTTCTGGATATTAGCCCTTTGTCAGATGAGCAGATTGCAAACATTTTCTCCCATTCTGTAGGTTGTTTGTTCACTTTGATGGTAGTTTCTTTTGCTGTGCAGAAGCTCTTTAGTTTAATTAGATCCCATTTGTCAATTTTGGCTTTTGTTGTCATTGCTTTTCGTGCTTTATTCATGAAGTCCTTGTCCATGCCTATGTCCTGAATGGTATTGCCTAGGTTTTCTTCTAGGGTTTTAATGGTTTTAGGTCTAACATTTAAGTCTCTAATCCATCTTGAATTAATTTTTGTGTAAGGTGTAAGGAAGGGATCCAGTTTCAGTTTTCTACATACGGCTACCCAGTTTTCCCAGCACCATTTATTAAATAGGGAATCCTTTCCCCATTTCTTGTTTTTGTCAGATTTGTCAAAGATCAGATGGTTGTAGATGTGTGGTATTATTTCTGAGGACTCTGTTCTGTTCCATTGGTCTATATATCTGTTTTGGTACCAGTACCATGCTGTTTTGGTTACTGTAGCCTTGTAGTATAGTTTGAAGTCAGGTAGTGTGATGCCTCCAGCTTTGTTCTTTTGGCTTAGGATTGTCTTGGCAATGTGGGCTCTTTTTTGGTTCCATATGAACTTTAAAGTAGTTTTTTCCAATTCTGTGAAGAAAGTCATTGGTACCTTAATGGGGATGGCATTGAATCTATAAATTACCTTGGGCAATATGGCCATTTTCACAATATTGATTCTTCCTATTCATGAGCATGGGATGTTCTTCCATTTATTTGCATCCTCTTTTATTTCATTAAGCAGTGGTTTGTCGTTCTCCTTGATGAGGTCCTTTACATCCCTTGTAAGTTGGATTCCTAGTTATTTTATTCTATTTGAAGCAATTGTGAATGGGAGTTAACTCATGATTTGGCTCTTTGTTTGTCTGTTATTGGGGTATAAGAATTCTTGTGATTTTTGCACATTGATTTTTGTATCCTGAGACTTTGCTGAAGTTGCTTATCAGCTTAAGGAGATTTGGGGCTGAGATGATGGAATTTTCTAAATATACAATCATGTCATCTGCAAGCAGGGACAATTTGACTTCTTCTTTTCCTAATTGAATACCCTTTATTTCTTTCTCCTGCCTGATTGCCCTGGCCAGAACTTCCAACACTATGTTGAATAGGAGTGGTGAGAGAGGGCATCCCTGTCTTGTGTCAGTTTTCAAAGGGAATGCTTCCTAATTTTAATAGATATTGTCAAACTGATATTTGAACAAGCTTTATCAAATTTTACTCCCAGTAATCTGGTATGGTGAAATCTATTTTTCAATATTCTCATCAACAGTGGATATTATCAATGTTTTAAATATTTGCCAAGGTAAAGAATAAAAATCAGTAGCTCACTGATGCTTTATTTTCATTATTCAGTTTTATCTTATTTTCAATTTTTATTTTATTGATTACTAATGAGCCCATGTAATTTTTGCACATCTATTTGTCCGTATTTATTTCTAAGAGTTATTGTTGCTCTAAAAGACCACTATATATTTACGTATATGTTACAAATATCTTTGGCCTCTCTTTTTACCATACAGACATTTTACATTTTTATGTAGTTAAATTGGTTACTATTTTATCTGTGGCTTCTGGGTTCTGTATCATAATTAATAAGTTCTTCTGTACTCTGGGATGAAAATACACAATGAAATTCTTCTGGTATGATTATAGTTTCATCTTTAGCATTTAAAGCTTTACTCTATCTGGAATTTATTTTTGTTTAAGGTGTGAAACAGATTGTCTAAACTTATTTTTATTACTAAATAGTTTTCCAAACATGTATACAATATTTCACTCCATTTTTTATTATATAAAATGCCACTTTTATTGTACATTAAAAAAAAAAAAATCCCAGAACTCTACCTACTTCCCCACCAACCACTCCAGCCCTCTGGTAACTATCATTTCACTCTCTACTTCTTTGAGAACAACTTTTTAAAATATCAGTGACATCATGTGGTATTTGTCTTTCTATATCTGGATTCTTTTCACTTGGCATAATGACCTCCAGGTTCATACATATCTCAAATGACAGAATTTTTCCCTTTTGTTTTTTAATGGTATTCCGTTGTATACATATACTACATTTTCTTTACCCACCCACTTATTGATAGAGATAGGTTGAATCCATATCTTGTAAATTATGCTATTGTAAATAATGCTGCAATAAACATGGTAGTGCAGATATTTCTTCGACCTACTGACTTGATTTATTTGAACATGTACTCAGCAGTGGAATTGCTGGATCATATGGTAGTTCCACGTTTAATTTTTTGAGAAACCTCCATTCTGTTTTCCATAATGGTGGTACCAATTTATATTCCCACAAAGAGTGTACAAGAGTTTCTTTCTCTTCACATCTTCACTAACACTAATCTTTTGTGGTTCTGATAATAGACATTCTAACACATATAAGGTGATACCTCATAGTTTTAATTGGCATTTGCCTGATGATTAGTGGTTAAACTTCTTGTTTTTTGTTTTTTTTTTTTTTTTTTTTTTTTTTTTAAATCAGTTGTCCATTCATGTATCTTCTTTTGAGAAATGTCTGTTGAGGTCCTTGGCTCATTTTAAGACTGGATACTTATTTTATTGGTATTGAATTGAGTTACTCAGGTAATTTGGATATTAACCCCTTGTCAGGTGTACGGGTTACAACTATTTTTTCCTGTTGTGTAAGTTGTTTCTTTATTCTGTTATTGCTTTCCTAGCTGTGTGGAAGCTTGTTAGTGTAATGTAACATCATTTTTCTATTTTTACTTTTGTTGTCTGTGCTTTCAGGATCATATCAAGAAAAAATCATTGCTCAGACTCATGTCATGTAGCTTTTCCCCTATGTTTCCTTTCAGGAATTTCAAAGTTTGAGGTCTTACATTTAAGCTATTTAGTATATTTGGAGTTATTTTTTGTATACAGTATGAGATAAGGGTCTAGTTTCATTCTTCTGTGTGTGGATATCCAGTTACCCAGCGCCATTTATCAAAGAGAATGTCCATTTCCCATTGTGTGTTCTTCACACGTTTGTTGAAAATCAATTTTCCGTAAATATGTGGATGTATTTCTGGGCTCTATTTTCTATTCCAGTAGCCTATGCCTCTCTTTTTTTATATCAATACCATACTGTTTTTATTACTACAGGTATGCAGTATATTTTGAAGTCAGGTAGTTTGATGTGTTCAACTTCATCATTTTTGCTCAAGATTGCTTTGACTACTTGGGGTATTTTGTGATTCTATACAAACATTATCATTGATTTTCATACTTCTATGAAGAATATAGTTGGTATTTTGATATTATTGTATTCAGTCTGTTGGTCACTTTGAGTAGTATGGAAACTTTAACAATATAATTCTTCCAATTAATGAGCCTAGATATCTTTTCATTTATTTGTATCTTCTTCAATTTCTTTCATCAATGTTTTACAGATTTCAGGATAGAGGTCTTTCACTTCCATGGTTAAATTTATTTCTAACTATTTTGTTTTTGTAGCTATTGTAAATGAAATTATATTCTTTATTTCTTTTTCAGATAGTTTGCTTTTAATGCATAGAAATGCTACTGATTTTTGTATGTTGATTTTGTATCCTGAAACTTTAGTGAATTTGTTTATCAGTTCTAATAGACTTTCGGTGGAGTCTTTAAGATTTTCTATGATCATTTCATCTGCAGAGATGGTTTGACTTTCTTCTTTCCTGTTTGGATGCCTTTCATTTCGTTCTCTTGCCTAGTTGCTCTGGCTAAGACTTAAGAGTTCTGTGTTGAATAGAGGAGGCAGAAGTGGGCATCTTTATCTTGTTCCAGATCTTACAGGACAAGTTTTCACTTTTTCTTGTTGAGGTTGATTATAGCTGAGGGTTTGTCATGTATGGTCTTTACTGTGTTATAGTATGATTATCCTGTTCCTAATTTGTTGAGAGGTTTTATTGTGTGAGGATGTTTTGTTAAATGCTTTTTTATATATATTGAAATGATGTAGGTTTTTTTCTTTCATTCTATTAATGTGATGTTCCACTTTTATTGATTCGCTTATCTTGAATCATCTTGCTTGTCTAGAATGAATCCCACTTGATCATAGTGAATAACCATTTTAGTATACTGTTGAATTCAGTTTGCTGGTATTTTCTTAGACTTTTTGCCTTTCTGTTCATCATGAATATTTGTCTGTAGTTACCTTTTTTTGTAGTGTCTTTGTCCAGCATTGATATCAGGGTAATGCTGGCCCCATAAAATGAGTCTGAAAGTATTTTCTCTTCTTTAACATCTGTGAAGCATTTGAGAAGAATTGGTGTTAGTTCTTTAAAAGTTTGATAGAATTTAGTAGTGAAGACATCAGGTCCTGGGACTTACTTTGATGGGAGACATTTTATTACTGATTCAATCTCCTTACTCATTATTGGTGTGCTCAGATTTTCTACTTCTTCATAGTTTAACATTGGTAGATTCTATGTGCCAAGAAATTAGCTTATTTCTTTTAGATTATCCAATCTGTTGGCATATGTTAATGCATAATAATCCTTTATGATACTTTGTATTTCCGGTTTATTGGTTATATTGTCTTCTTTTTCATATCTGATTTTTTTAAATTTTCTCTCTCTTTTTTTAACTTTTATTAGGTTTGGGGGTACATGTGAAGGTTTGTTATGTAAGTAAACTTGTGTCACAGAGATGTGTTGTACAGATTATTTCAACATCCAGGTATTAAGTCTAGTACACAATAGTTATCTTTTCTGCTTCTCTCCCTCCTCCCACTCTCTACCCCCAAGTAGACCCCAGTGTCTATTGTTTTCTTCTTTGTGTTCATAAGTTCTTATCATTTAGTTCCCACTTACAAGTGAGAACATGTAGTATTTTCTTTTCTGTTCCTGCATTAGTTTGCAAAGGATAATAGCCTCCAGCTCCATCCATGTTCCTACAAAAGACATGGTCTCATTCTTTTTTTATCACTGCATAGTGTTCCATGGTATATATGTACCACATTCTCTTTATTCAGTCTACTGTTGATGGTCATTTAGGTTGCTTCCATGTCTTTGCTATTGTGAATAGTGCTGCAATGAACATTCACATGCATGTGTCTTTATGATAGAATGTTTTATATTTGTCTGAATATATACTCAGTAATGAGATTGCTGGGTCAAGCGGTAGTTCTGCTATTAGCTCCTTGAGGAATCATCATACTATTGTTCCACAAAGAGTGTATAAGTATTCCCATTTCTGTGCAGCCTTATCCACATCTGTTATTTTTTGACTTTTTAATAATAACCATTCCAACTGGTGTGAAGAAAGTGGGCAAAGGATGTCAACAGACACTTCCCAGTATTCCCTCAGTAGGAGGGAATAATTAGTCCTAGAATGAGCATTACCATTTTCCTAACAAATCTTAATAGAAACACCAAAAAGATCATGTTATTTCCAAATAACTGCCACCTAGGATGAAACTAAAATAATATTTATAGGACCAAAAAGTTATTCAGCACTCAACAGTATAACATTCATAATGTCTGTTTTCCAGTAAGAAAATGACCAGTCATGCAAAGAAAGAAAATGTGACCCGTAATGAGAAGATAAATCAGTCAACTGAAAATCTCCCATAACTGACACATATGTTAGAATGAGCAAAGGACAACTATATATCTGTGTGTATGCACATATGTATTCTGTATGCTTAAAAAGTTAAGACACATGGAAGACGTGAAAAAGATTCAAATTGAATTTCTTGGCATGAAGAACACAATATTTGAAATGAAAACTGTAACTTTTAAGATAAAAGATATTCTGGATGAGATAAAAGGCAGACTACACATTGACAAATATATTAGTGAAATTTAAGACATAAACGCAGAAACTATACAAAATGAAACAGAGAGAAAAAGCATTTAAAAATAAGAAGAGCATCTGTGAATGGTGGGATAATTCAAGAGGACTAACATAGTTTTAATTACACTTCCTACAGGAAAAGAAAGAGAGGCTGAGACAAAAAATGTGAGTAAATAATGTCTGGAAATTTTCCTAATTTGATAAAAACTATAAACCCACATATACAAGAAACTCAGAGACCTGAAGAAAGTTAACCAAGACACATCACAATAAAACTGCTCAAAACCAGAGATCAAGACAAAATATTGAAAGCAGTCAGAGAAAACAGACTATGTGATAATACAGTGGCATTCTCTACTGACTCACTCACTCAACCCCAGTCTCAGAGAAAGCTGTAATATAAGTAAATGCTTAGGTGCATGTGTCTTTGGAGCATATGCTAAACTGCTAGGCTTGGGTAACAGTGAAAGTGGCGTTGGTGGTGAGGATGATTATATCTCGGAAATTTTTTGTAACTGTGTCACTCAGTCCCTAGGCTTAAACCATATATAACTTGCATTTTTGTTACTTGCTCCTACTAATATTTTCACATACAAGTCTGAATTTTGGAGATATATATGCTGTATTTTCTTTCAAAGGTATAGAAATGCATTTCTACTGTTGGAAGGATATGAATCACAATATAACATGTAATTACTCACTGTGTTTATTTTCATGACTGTCAGCTACAAATTGTGTAGATACTGACATTCAAAATACATTAAGATATTGATGCTAATAGAAAGAATCTAGGAAAAATCTCCCCCAAATTCTCCCATATAAATAAGTGTATGGGTGAAAAGTATGAAATGTTCATCGACTATAGATTCTCTGGAAAACCTCTCATCGACTATAGTTCAACTGTAGTGAATTATTAAATAGTCAATGAAGTGGAGTCACTTCCTTGCTATTCGTTTCATTTTTATCCTGCAATCTTACAAAGTACCTTATACTCTAGGATGGAATTTCAAAGAACGTTTCACTCTGTCTTGTTTTTCTATCACTACTCCTTGGACATATCTCTGCTATTATTCACTGAGTCGGGATTCTAAAATCATGCCTCTGTAACATAGACTAAAAAACTAGTGAATGGAAAAGAGCTCTCTGCATTATTTTAAAATAATCAGAAAAAGTAATATAATCAAATAGAAATATGAAAGAGAAGTTCATACAAAAGAACAAATGTCTTAAAAACATATGTAAAGATGTCCAGCCATATTTATAATCTAAGAAATATAATAAAACAGCAATAAGGTAGCAACTTTGAAATGCTGAACATAAAAAAATTTTGATTATACTCAGTTTTTATGAGTATGACAGAAAGAGGCACTTCTACACTTTGTTGCTGGGAGTAAATTTGAAGTAAACTTCTTGGAGACCAATTGTAAAATTGCAATCAAAATTAAAATGCACATGCCTTTTGACCATAATGGAGACTGCTTAAATAAATCGTGACACATGTATACAACGAAAGCATTCAGCCACTATTAATGAGACAGACTAGTATATGATGACTCTGTATATGCTTATAAGGAAAATAAGTTGCTGAATACTTTGTATTTGGAAAGCAACTCTTCATGATTGTTACCATTGTGGGGAAAATGGCAATAAGATAGTGTGGTTATACTTGTATTTTTCTACTATTTTTCCTTTGAAATATTCATCCTAACTACATATCATTTGCTTTAAGACATGGGATCTCACTATGTCCTTTTGGCTGGTCTGGAAGTCCTGGCCTCAGGTGATCCTCCTGCCTCTGCCTCCCAAGCAACTGGAATTACAGGCATGAGCTACTGTGCCCAGCTCCCACATATAACTTTTATGGTAAAAATAAATGCATGTTGAAGAGTCAGCAATGACTTTGATGGTGCAATAATCAGTTTTTCTTTTTCATTTTGATGAAAAAAAGTGAATTTTGTATTATGGAACAAATACAACTATTATGGATGTTTATGCTTTATTGTATTTTGACAATTCTACAATTTTTTAAAGTTAAAATACTTCCCCCTCAATAATGTTGGCAGTGCTTAACCTTCTCCTTACAATCTCAAGTTTCTGGTATGAAATTAGTGATGGACTATTTCTTCTCTCAGTTCAAACTCTGAATTAGGAGAACAAATTCTAGAGTCAAGATTCCTTAGATTCAGGTATCTCTGAGTCTCTCCATCTTTGTGCCTGTAAAATAGAGTAATAATAACATCCACTTTATGATACTCTTGTTAAGCCCCAAATAGATTAATTTATAAAGTTATTAAAACATAGTGATTGCTAACCAAATGCTAACTACAATCGATATCCTTATTGATTGATATATGTTAATTAATCAACATCCAATATAAGAGTTTAACTAACCAATGCATATAACATTGTTTCAAACATTTGACAAAAGTCTTTCACACTTCATCTCATAATGCAGTCGATATATTTAACTTATGCCTTTAAAAAAATGGTGCACACAGGCCGGGCAGAGTGGCTCATGCCTGTAATCCTAACACTTTGAGAGGCCATTAGAGACCAGCCTGGCCAACATGGTGAAACCCTGTCTCTACCCAAAATACAAAAATTAGCCGGTCATGGTGGTGCACGCCTGTAGTCCTAGTTACTCAGAACGGCAAGGCAGGAGAATTGCTCGAACCCAGGAGGCGAAGGTTGCGATGAGCCAAGATCATGCCACTGAACTCCAGCCTGGGAGACAGAACAAAACTCCATCTCAAAAATTAAGTAAATAAATATTTTTTAAAATGGTGCACACAGTAAACTCAAGTGAAGTTAGATGTCATTTATTTGTAGAAAATGTCAAAAAACACAATGGATTGTTACATCAGTAATTGGACACACTATGTTGGTGGGTTAAATTCATTAGCCCAGAACTTTAAATTTCACGCTAAGATGATCTTAGAGAGCCAGCACTGACATAGTTCTCGGTATAGCATAGAAAGCATGCATTTTCACATGTAATGGCGTATAATTATGTCTGCCTAAAATGTCTTTGTCCCTTTTGTGAGCTGGCAAACCTTACTCTTCTTTCAAACCTAGTTAAATAATAACTCTTCTCTTGAAATCTTGTCCAATTTTCAGTGACAGAATTAGTTTTTCTGTCCTTCCAGTTACATCTTGTTAATATTAATGTAATAGTACTTACCATTTTTTTTTGCTGTAATTATCAGCTTACATGTCTTTTTCTGCCCACCGATGGTGAGCATCTCAACAGAAGGCATTATTCCTTATTGATTGTTGGTTCCAGAAACCTCATGCCATTAGTACAACTTGAGATTCCAACAATTTCATCAAAAGATAAAAATATTTGGAAATCTTGTGATTCAAAGAATCAAACTAGTGATAGCCACAGCATGGATGTGACAGCAATTTGTGAACTTTATCAGCGAGGTCTGTTAATTATCGACACCCAAAGTTGGTCCAGGCAAAATGTCAAATTAGAATTCATAGTACTTGCTAGCTTGGTTCCTGGAGTTTGAATCCCAGTTCCACGATTTACTGTATTATTTTGGGAAAATGTATTAACCTTTTGCAAGTCCATCTGTAAGATGGGGATCATAATAGTACTAACATTTTGGGGAGTACTTTTGGGAAAACTAAATTTAAAATTTATTTGTAAAGCACTTAGCACATGCCACATATAGTGCTTCATAAACAAAGAAACTCTTGTGAACCTTTTGTGTCTCCGTTTTTTCATCTGTGAAATGATGATATTAATAGTATCTAACTATGATACTGTTGTAATAATTAGAGGAATCAATGAATATAAATTTTCAGCACAATTTCTGGTAAGAAATGTATAAGTATTATTATTATTAATTACAATTAATGGTATAATCATTGATAAGTAAACAGAAACATAATAGAATAAATTATGAGATTGGTGCAAAAATAATTGTGGTTTTTGCCATTGAAAGTAATAACAAAACAATTTCCTAGTTTAAAGCAGTAGTCTTCCCCCTACACCCGGAACTTTCAAACTTTACCCTTCTGAGCACTGGAGACTCTAGAAACATCTGAGAAATTGTTATACAAAAAAAGGGAGGAAAAAGTGTGAAGCTCAGGCCCTCCAACCTATTTCAGTCAGAGAGGTTTGCTTATGATTTTTCTATATATGAGATTTTACACACTATTTTAAAAAATCACTTTAATAAACCTTGCAGCTTCCCGAAACTCACATGCCCTAATTGGACGGAACTGAGAGCTTTGATCAATATAGCAACCATACCACACACTGTTCTGCTGAGCTATGCACTCAGTGAGAATCGAAAAGCCCCAAACCCTCTCCTCAGGTGACATTAACCTTTTATTAATAACAGAAACATGAGAACATTATTCTCAATAAGATGCCTTCAAGGAACTTTGAGGTAGTTAATCTTAAACCAGCCTCAAATGGACATCGAAGATTCAAACAAGTTCTTAAACATGAAGATTTACATTGTGGAATAAATACTGAATACATTTCTTTTCCAGTTCAGAGTACTCTATTCTACTTGTTTCTATTAGACCCGCTAGGGTTAGTAGAGCCCCTTTTCTCTTATATTTCTTGACTGAACACTTTCTTTCCTTTAAATCTGTCTTCTTATGGTATCCAACTTTCCCCACACTGCACATACATACCTTTGATCGTTTTTATTTACTTCAGGTTTTTTTCATCCTCATTATGACTTTTCTCAGGGGACAGTGACTGAATGGAACAAATAAGTGTAGACCCACCATGGTTTTATGATATTAAGGATAATGTTTCCATTTCGATTTCTGGCATTTTTTTCTTAGACTTTGCAGCATTTCACTGACCTTTTTGAACTTACATGATGAGCTTCAAATTTCAGGGAACAAGAAAGCTACCATAGCAAAATATCTTATTCCCATCTAAATTTTCCTTGACTCATCCAGGCACAGTATTCATAAAATAAATAAAAATTGTTCTCTTCATTCTTCTGATCCAAGGATGGAATAATAAGAATTGTACTCTGTGGAATTTTTAAGGACCTAGAACAATAACCACCCTACATTAACTGAGAGAGTTTTTACACCATAGATCTGAATGTACATCACATTATACTTTTGCAGGCTAAGAAGACAGCATCAGAGTTAATGTCTGTTAGTTAAAATTCAGTATGTAAGTGGATATGCTTATATGAAAACTATAAACATATATATCAACATAGATTGATCATAACCATATATATTCAATAAATATAAATGAATCCTACAATCTTTAAATACTCAGTTTTATAATTTCACAAAGTCTTACTTGATATTTCAACTCACAATTCTTATTGTGAGTTGAACCCTTATAGATGAGGGTTTCCACACATGTTTATGCTCACTGTTATCAGTGAAAACATTTTTAACATATACATCAATATATAAAAATATATGATATAGACATATTCTATGGTAAATCATAAGTCATATCCAAAAATAAGACATAAAAGAAAGATTAACTTATTTCAAAATTTCATGTTTTAGCATTAAAAAATCTTGCTGCACAGAAATATTAGTAATTGGAAGAATAGATAAATAAAACAAAACCCAAGAGTATGTGGCTTACAAGAGACTTAACTACAAGAGCACAGAAAGATTTAAAGATTAATGATTTAAATGAAAAGGATATACTATGCAAATGCAAATCAACATAAGGACAGTGCAGTTGCAGTCAGTCCAGTAAGAAAATATAGCAGCTATAAATTGTATATGCCTAACAAAATTGTTTCAAGGTATACAAGTAAAAATTAACAGAATTACTTGAACTCAATAGATTAAGCAGTAATCACATTGTTTAAATTTGATATACATATATATACATATATGTGTGTATATAAAATATACTACAAATAACAATAACAGAAAATACTTCAATTTCAAGTGTACATGTACGCTTCACCAGAATTGACCATATCTTTAGACCATTAAGCATGTCTTAACAAATTTAAAAGCTTGAAATCATAATGAACATGCTGTTTGGCCATAATGGAATGTGAAAGATGACTAGAAAACACATAATTACATAAAAATAAAGCCACACACCTCTAAGTAAGCTATGGGTAAAAGAAGAAATCTCATTGGAAATCAGAAAATGCTTTAGAATGAATGAAATGGAAATAGCAACATTCAAATCTGTGAAATGCAGCTAAAGCCATGCCATGCTTGAGGGAAAAATTAATAACCTTAACTATATTCATTAAATAAAAGGAAATGCTGTAAAATTAATAATTTCAGCATCTAGCTCAATAATTTAGAAAATGAACAGAAAATGAAACCTGAAGAAAGTAAAAAGGAAGAAAAAAATAAAAATAAGAAGAGAAGCTAATGGAACATAAAATGACATTACAATAGAGAAAATAAGCATGTACAACTATTTTTAGAGAAGACTAATACAATAATTAATCCCTAGTAAGACTGATCAATAAAAAAGAGAAAACACAGAAGTCAAAAATGAAAAGGGGAACATAACTATAGAGCTTAATCCAACATGGAAGTTCCGCAAAAAAAAAAGAAAAAGAAAAAAGAAAGGCCATCCAAACCTGTATATCAAAACCAGAAAATAACATTATATAAAACAAAAATACCAGACCACTCTTCCTCATAAACATAGATGCAACAATCCCCAAAGTAGTAACATATTAAATACAGTAATTGTGTTACTTTTCTATTGCTCTAACAAATTCTCACACTTACAGACTTAAAACTACATACATTTATTTTCTTTTTTTTTTTTATTATTATACTTTAAGTTCTAGGGTACATGTGCATAACTTGCAGGTTTGTTACATATGTATACTCGTGCCATGTTGGTGTGCTGCACCCATCAACTCGTCAGCACCCATCAATTCATCATTTATATCAGGTATAACTCCCAATGCAATCCCTCCCTCCTCCCCCCTCCCCATGATAGGCCCCGGTGTGTGATGTTCCCCTTCCCGAGTCCAAGTGATCTCGTTGTTCAGTTCCCACCTATAAGTGAGAACATGCGGTGTTTGGTTTTCTGTTCTTGTGATAGTTTGCTAAAAATGATGGTTTCCAGCTGCATCCATGTCCCTACAAAGGACGCAAACTCATCCTTTTTTATGGCTGCATAGTATTCCATGGTGTATATGTGCCACATTTTCTTAATCCAGTATGTCACAGATAGACATTTGGGTTGATTCCAAGTCTTTGCTATTGTGAATAGTGCCGCAATAAACATATGTGTGCATGTGTCTTTATAGCAGCATGATTTATAATCCTTTGGGTATATACCCAGTAGTGGGATGGCTGGGTCATGTGGTACATCTAGTTCTAGATCCTTGAGGAATTGCCGTACTGTTTTCCATAATGGTTGAACTAGTTTACAATCCCACCAACAGTGTAAAAGTGTTTCTATCAGTATCTGTGGGCCAGGAATCCAGACATGGCTAAACTGGCTCCTCTGCAAAGCCTATATCAGTGTGTTGGCCAGGGCTGCATTCTATTCTTGAGACTCAACTGGTGGAAGATTCACATCCAAACTTACTCAGATCATTGGAAGCATTTATTTTCTTGCAGTTGTAAGATTGAGGGTTTTAGCTTTTTGCTGGCTGTTGGCCAGAGGCACTGTCAGCTCTTAGAAGGTACCTGGTCTCCTCTACAGTCTCTCTTACAACACTGAAACTTGCTTCTTCAAAGATGACAAATCAGAAACTTAGTTGACTAGCAAGAGAGAAATTTATAATTACAGGAGTAACATTCCATCACCTTTGCCATATTCTATTGTTTAGAATCAAATAATCTATCCTGCCAAAACAAGAGGAAGGGATTGACTATATAATGGTATGAACACTAGGAGGTGGGCATCATGGGGATCACATTACAGTTTATGTGACACAGTAACATGAAATAATTATAAATTATGACAATATTCAGTTTATTTAAGGAATGAAAAGTTGGTTTCATATTTGAAAATAAATCCAGTGTAATTGGTTTCATGAGATAAATCATATAAACATCTCAATATATGGCAAAAAAAATCTGATTAAATTTGACACCTATTCACGATTTTTTAAAACACCTTTAAGAAAGCTAGTAATAGAAGGAAACTTTAATCTTAAAAAGGTCTACAAAACAAATCAAAGTACAAAAATTACTACAATTAACAGTAAAATATTTAGAGTTTCTTTTCTGAGATAAAAAGTTTGCAGTTGAGCTGTCAGTGAGGTCTGTTGTCATCTGAAGCTTCAACTGAGACTGGAGTATTCACTCCCAAATTCACTTGGATGGTTGTTGGCAGGTCTCAGTTCCTTGCTGTCTAGTCCTGAGTCTCCTCAGGACTCGGCAAGTGGCCCCCTTCAAAGCATGTGATTCAAGAAAAAAAAGAGGGCCCAAAATGAAAGCTGCAGTCTTCTGTAAATCTCCAAGTGGATGTCATAACTTATATTGTATTCTATTGGTCACACAGCCAAACCCTGATACCATGTGGGAAAGGAGTATGCAAGGGTCCAGGAGAAAGGGAGGCATGCAGAATCATTTTGGAGGCTGGTTACTACAAACACTGGTCTGGAGTCCTAGCCAGTGCAATAAGGAATGAAAAAAGAAACAGCTGTATAAATTACTTTTATGATAATAAAATCAAAACCATGATTGCCACCAACAAAATCGGTTGTTTTCAAAAACCATGAGGGAGAATTTTGGAGGTGACGGAAATGTTCCAGAACTTGATTTAAGAGTTGATTATCCAGGTATATACATTTATCAAAACTTACCAAGTGTACAGTTGAGAACTATATATTTTACTGTTTGCAAGCAATACTTTAATAAAATAAAATGCTTACAAAGGAATAAGCATTTGTTTGTTTTGCAAATTCTTACCTTTACCTTATAAAGTGGAATGATTTTACATCATTTTTTCAGTTTCTAAATAATTTGTATAAGATATTATCTGTTTTATGGAAATTGATAAAACTTTGTATAAAATCACCTTGATATGGTATTTGTTCGAGGGGATATTTGAGAACCAATTTAATTTCATCAATGTTTCTTTATTCCAGTTCTGTGAAATGCCTATCCATGCCTCACACAATTTTTATGATTTGCTATAAACCCATTACAAATTTATTGGTATTAGTTTAATGTTCTCAAGAATTTGAAAGATCTCTACACTATATATAGTCATGTTACCTTTTCTTGCTTAAAATATTTTGCATTTGTGAAAACTTTACTTGCTGTCAGTATTGGAAGACACTTGTATATTCTATTATTATTTGTTTTATTGATTAATGCCATTGCTTTTTATTTCTATATCACTAATTTCTGTCCTTAACATTTCTTCCCTTTATTTTGGGGAGGTTTACTCTCATGCCTTACTAGCCTCAAATTAAACACTCATCTCTTTTCCTTTAATAGCATATTGCTCATAATTAATATATTCAATGATATATACTTTCTAGTAAATATTTTGCATCATCCCACAACATTAATAAGTTGTATTTCAGTCATAACTCAGTTCTAAATACTTAATGACTTCCTTTTTTAACACTTGAGTTAATTATGTATGAGATTCAAATATATAGACTGTATATTTGTTTTCTTACTTATAATTACATTTTTATGGTCAGAGAATAATTTACAAAAATTGACTCTTTGGAAATAAAGAGCACTTCTGTGACATAATATGTATGGAATTCATAGAAATCTTTAATGCATGATTTAATAGAATGTGTTTTTTCTATTCTTGCTTCCACTTCTTCACTATTATGAATAGTGTTTCTATGAATACATGTATATATACTAATAATACGTATATAAAAGTTCTGGGGTAAATAACTAGGAATGTGATTGCTGGATCATAAGGCTTCCACATGCCCCATTTGACTAGGCAATTTCAAACTGTTTACAGTAGAATAAGTTTTTACTTCCTGTTTGTCCGCATTCTAACTTTATTTTCTTTACTTTTTTAAATATATATTTAATAAACGTAAAATTGCATTTAATTGTAATTTCATTTTATTTTGTTTCGGGAG
Organism: Rhinopithecus roxellana; assembly: GCF_007565055.1. NCBI lineage: Eukaryota > Metazoa > Chordata > Mammalia > Primates > Cercopithecidae > Rhinopithecus > Rhinopithecus roxellana. The sequence goes on along the minus strand of NC_044555.1, from coordinate 35,959,161 downwards.
GGGTGGGTTTTTTTGTTTTGAGATGGGGTCTCACTTTGTCGCCCAGGATGGAGTACAATGGCTGATCTCGGCTCAACGCAACATCCGCCTCCTGGGTTCAAGCGATTCTCCCACTTTAGCCTCTGGAGTAACTGGGACTACAGGCACATGGCATCATGCCTGGCTAATTTTTGTGGGTTTTTTTGGTAGAGACGGGGTTTCACCATGTTGGTCAGGCTGGTTTCAAACTCCTGACCTCAAGTGATCTGCCTGCCTCGGTTTCCCAAAGTGCTGGAATTAAAGGTGTGAGCCACTGTGCCCGGCCTAATTGTAATTTCATTTTGCATTCTCCAAGATTACTAAGAATGTTAAATATCTCACAGTTTGGCCAGTTTGGTCTTCTGTAGTGTGAAATGCCTCTTCATGTCTTTTGTCCACATTTCTATGGAATTAGTTTTTATTTCCTTATTAGTCTGTAGTATTTTAATATGTTCTAGATACTAATCTCTCTTTTTTTTTTTTCACTTTTTCCTCAGATTTAATTTCAGATGGTTTTTGCTACCCTTATACAGAAAGAAGACTTGGATAAAGTCTTATTATACTTTCCCCATTCGTATTTTCTTTGAGGTCTTTTTTATTTTTATTATTATACTTTAAGTTCTGGGAAACACGGGCAGAACGTGCAGGTTTGTTACATAGGTATATACGTGTCATTTTGGTTTGCTGCACCCATCAACCCATCATCTACATTAGGTATTTCTCCTAATGTTATCCCTCCCCAGCCCCCAACCCCCCAACAGGCCCGGGTGTGTGATGTTTCCCTCCCTGAGTCCCTGTGTTCTCATTCTTCAACTCCCACTTATGAGTGAGAACATGAAGTGTTTGGTTTTCTGTTCCTGTTTTGGTTTGCTGAGAAATATGGTTTCCAGCTTCATGCATGTCCCTGAAAAGGACATGAACGCATCCTTTATATGGCTGCATAGTATTCCATGGTGTATATGTGCCACATTTTCTTTATCCAGTCTATCACTGATGGACATTTTGCTATCCCCATTAAGCTACCATTGGCTTTCTTCACAGAATTAGAAAAAAAACACTTTAAATTTCATATGGAACCAAAAAAGAGCCCATATAGCCAAGACAATCCTAAGCAAAAAGAATAAAGCTGGAGGCATCACACTACATGACTTCAAACTATACTACAAGGCTGCAGTAACCAAAACAACATGGTACTGGTACCAAAATAGATATATAGAACAATGTAACAGAACAGAGGCCTCAGCAATAATGCCATACATCTATGACTATCTGATCTGTGACTAATCTCTTCTTATTACATATGTTGTAAATATCTAGTTCCAGTTTGTATAATGTCTTTTTGCTTTCTTTTTAATGGAAAAATGTTTTTTAATATTAATAGTCTTATTTCTAAAAGTTTTCATTTACATTTTATGCTTTGTGTTTATTTTTAAAATCCATCTCTTAATCTCTTTATTGAGATAATAAGCACATTATTTTATATTGCCTTGCTTTTTAAATTTTATTTTGATGTAATTTTATACTTATAGAAAAGTCACAAAAATACTACAAAGATTTACTTTATCCCTTTACCCATTCCCCAATACTCACCACTTAACGTTTACATTTATTTTATATTCTATGTTTTTCTCTGTGTGTATATGTGTGTTGTATGTATGTCTATATGTGTGTTATTGCTTCCTGAACTGTTTGGGAGTTGATTACAGACATGTTATACCTTTGTCCTTAAATGCTTTAGTGTGAGTTTCCTAAAAACAAATTCCTCTTATTATATAAACACAATTATCAAAAAAAGGAAATTAACATTGTTTCCTTACTATTGTCAAAATTAGAGATTTCATCAGTTGACCCAAGGATGTCCTTTATTACAAAAAAGAAATCCTGTGTCATGTGTTGCATTCAGTTGCCACCTTCCTTTAGTTACCTTAATTTGGACCAGTTCCTCAGTCATTTTTATCCTTTTAAATTTAACTGTTTTGACTTACCCATTTAAGTTTTTAATTTATCTGAAAATGACTTTTGTACCAAGTGTAAGGAAAGCGTACTATTTTCTTCCATGTATATGTAACCAATTGTTCCATCACTATTTACTGAAGAGTGTATCCTTTACCTAAAGGCCTACAATGTTTGCTCTTTCATAAATCAAGTTCCATAGACATGAGGATTACATTTAAATATCTTCATTCTCCTATTTTATCCCTGAACAAATTCCCTTCCCTGAACAAATTTCATGCAATCTTAAAACTTAACATTTACAATAAGACTTATTATGTGGGAGAGCAATTTATCTATCTTCTTCAAAAAGAAGCAATGTTCGTTGGGCATTTGCTTTTTCTGTATGACATTTTTAAAATTAGCAAGTCAAATTCCATAAAAAGCTTTGGAATTTTAATTAGTACTGTGCTGAATCTAATTATAAATTTGGAGAGTTGGCATCTTTAAAATATTGAATTTTCCTATTCATTTACTTAGGGCTTTTTACATGTCTTTAAAAAAAGTTACAATTTTCCATATTAAGACTAAGACATTTTTTATTAGATTTATTTGTAAATACTTTTCATTTTGGTTGCAATTATACAATTTATCATTTATTTAAATTTTTTTGATTATTTTTTTAAAATAGAAATGCAATTGACTTTTGGCTGTTATGTGCCCAACAAACTTTCTGAACTCTGTCATGCATTTAATCATTTGTTTATGTATTTGAGTTTTCTCCATTGCCAATTGTATTATTTGCCAACAATTCTTTTCTTTTCTTTACAATTCATATATATGTGATATCTTTTCCCTATCTTACTTTTATGGTTATTATGTCTACTACAATGTTAAAATATATCAGTAATGGCTGACAACCTTTGTTCTTTATCATAAAGTTTCATAATTTCATCAAGTATGACATTTTCTCTAATTTATTTTAGGAGATACCCTTTACAAGATTAACAGTTTTCTGGTAATAATCTCCTAAGAGTTTTTAGCATGCATGAATGTCAAGTTTTATCAAATAACTTTTCTGGATATATTCAGATTATTATTTTATCAGATATATCAGATTATTATTTTATCAATTAATTTACATTAATTGCTTTCTTTATATTATTAAACCAACTTTACATCCAAGAACTACCACAGAAACATACCAGGAAAGCTAAGAGAACCCACAGACCCTTTGAAGGAACTGGATAGCCACTGCAGGCTCCCTGAGATGCTGAAAAACTGTGAGTCTGCCTACCCTTTCTCAGCCTGGAGGCCAGTGGTCTGGGGCAAGTCCCAAGTTCTGGCCACTGGCTACCTGGAAATAGACTCTGTGCTGTTAGCAGGGGCACAGTGGGAGTGAGACTTTAAGACTGTGGGCTGCATGGGAAACGAGTGAGGCCTATGACTGCTGGCTTTCTGCCACTTCCCTGGCAACATATATGACTCAGCAGAGGGAGGCATAATCCTTGTAGGAACATAACTCCAATGGCCTGGGAACCATACCCCATTCCCCACAGCAGCCACAGCAAGCTCTGCCTAAGGCAAGTCTGAGCTCAGGCATGCTTATTCCTGCCCCCACCTGGTGGTCTTTCTCTACCTGCCCTGGTTGCTGAAGACAAAGGACATAAACTCTTGGAAACTGTATGACCCCTCCCACTCTCTGAGAAACCAGAATACTTAACCAGGTGACCCCAGGGCCAGTTTACATCCTCTCTGTTGTGCCATAGCTGATGCACTCTTGAAAGTGCCACCTCCTAGCTGGAGGTCAACCAACACAACTGACAAACTAAACAATAATACAACCAAGGACCTTGACAGAGCCCACTTCACCCCCCTGCTACTTCCACCAGAGCAGGTGCTGGTATCCATGGCTGACAAACCTGAAGACAGATCACATCACAGGACTCTTTGTAGACACCCCCCAGTACCAGCCCAGATCCTAGTAGCTCCACTGGGTGGCTAGACCTGGAAGAGCAAAAATGATCACTGCAGTTTGGCTCTCAGGAAGTCCCTTCCCTAGGGGAAGTGGGAGAACACCACAGTAAGGGAGCACTCCATGGGACAAAATAGTCTAAATAGCAGCTCTTGAGTCCCAGATCTTCCTTCTGACATAGTCTACCCAAATGAGAAGAAACCAGAAAAACAATTCTGGTAATATGACAAAACAGGGTTCTTTAACATGCCCAATGATCACACCAGCTCACCAGCGACGGATCCAAATGAAGATGAAATCTCTGAATTGCCAGAAAAAGAATTCAGAAGGTTGATTATTAAGCTAATCAAGGAGGCACCAGAGAAAGGTGAAGTCCGACTTAAAGAAACCAAAAACATGATACAGGATATGAAAGAAAAAATCTTCGGTGAAATAGATAGCATAAATAAAAAACAATCACAGCTCCTGGAAATCAAGGACACACTTAGAGAAATGCAGAATGCACTGGAAAGTCTAAAAAATAGAATCAAGCAAGGTGAAAAAAAAAAACTTCAGGGCTCAAAGATAAGGCTTTTGAATTAATCCAATCCATCAAAAAAGAAAAAAATAATTTAAAAAAATGAACAAAGCTTCGAAGTTTGGGACTATGTTAAGCATCCAAACCTAAGAATAATTTGTGTTCCTGAGGAAAAAGAGAAATCTAAAAGTTTGGAAAACATATTTGAGGGAATAATCAAGGAAAACTTCCGCAGCCTTGCTAGAGATCTAAACATCCAAATATAAGAAACTCAAAGAACATCTGAGAAATTGATGAGAAATTGATCTCAAAAAGATTGTGGCCTAGGCACGTAGTTGTCAGGTTACCTAAAGCCAAGAAGAAGGAAAGAATCTTAAGATCTGTGAGGCAAAAGCATCAAGCAACCTGTAAAAAAAAAATCCTATCAGACTAACAGCAGATTTCTCAGCAGAACCCCTGCAAGCTAGAATTGGGGTCCTATTTTGAGCCTTCTGAGACAAAACAATTATCAGTCAAGAATTTGTATCCAGTGAAACTAAGTTTCATACATGAAGGAAAGACACAGTCTTTTCCAGACAAACAAATGCTGATAGAATTCTCCGCTACTAACCCAGCACTATAAAAAATGCTAAAAGGAGCTCTAAATCTTGAGACAAATCCTCAAAATAAACCAAAATAGAACTTCCTTAAAGCATAACTCTTATAGGACCTATGTAACAGTAACACAGTGAAAAAAAACCAACAAGGTATTCAGGCAATAAATAATACAATGAATGGAATTAGTACCTCACATCTCAATACTAACATTGAATATAAATGGCCTAAATGCTCCCCTTAAAAGATACAGAATAGCAGAGTGGATAAGAATCCACCAACCAAGTTTCTGCTGTCTTCAAGAGACTCACCTAACACATAAGGACTCATATAAACGTAAAGTAAAGGGTAAAAAAAAATACTCCATGCAAAAAGTCACCAAAACCAGGCAGGAGTAGCTATCCTTGTATCAGCAAAACAAACTTCAAAGCACAAGCAGTTAAAAAAGACAAAGAGGGACATTATATAATAATAAAAGGAAAGTACTAGTCCAACAGGAAAATATTACAATCATATATATATATATATAAATACTGGAGCTTCCAAATTTACAAAACAATTACTACTAGACCTAAGAAATGAAAAAGATGGCAACACGATAATAGTGGAGGAATCTAATACTCCACTGACAGCAATAGATGGGTCATCAAGACAGAAAATCAACAAAGAAATAATGGACTTAAACTATACCCTACAACAAATCGGCTAAAAAGATACTTAAAGAACATTCTACCCAACAACTGTAGAATATACATTTTATTCATCAGCACATGGAATATTCTCCAGGGTAGACCATGTGATAGATCAAAAAACAAGTCTCAGTAAATTTAAGAAAATTGAAATTACATCAAGTACTCTCTCAGACCACAGTGGAATAAAATTGGAAATCAACTCCAAAAGGAACCCTCAAAACCATGTAAATACATGGAAGTTAAACAACCTGCTCCTGAATGACCATTGGGTCAATAATGAAATTAAGATGGAAATTAAAAAAATTATTTGAGCCAAATGATAATAGTGACAAAACCTATCAAAACCTCTGGAATCCAGAAAATGCTATGCTAAGAGAAAAGTTCATAGCATTAAATGCCTGCATCAAAAAGTCTAAAAGAGTACACATAGACAATCTAAGGTCACACCTCATGGAACTGGAGAAACAAAAACAATTCAAATTTAAACCAGCAGAAAAAAAGAAATATTAAAAATCAGAGCAGATATAAATGAAATTGAAACAAACAAACAAAAATACAAAAGATAAATGAAACAAAAAGCCGGTTTTTTGAAAAGATAAATAAAACTGGTAGACATTTAGCAAGAATAACCAAGAAAAAAAGAGAGAAGACCCAAATAAGCTCAATTAGAAATGAAATGGGAGATGCTACTACTGATAACACAGAAATACAAAAGATTATTCAAGGCTACTATGAACATCTTTACATGCATAAACTAGAAAACCTACAGGAGATGGATAAATTTCTGGAAAGACACAACCCTCTTAGATTAAACCAGGAATATATAGAAACTCAGAACAGACAAATAACAAGCAGTGAAATTGAAATGGTAACAAAAAACAATTGCCAACAACAAAAAAAGTCCGGGAACAGACAGACCCACAGTTGCATTCTGTCAGACATTCAAAGAAGAATTGGTACCAATGCTATTGACACTACTACAGAAGACAGAGAAAGTGGAAATCCTCACCAAATACTTCTATGAAGACAGTATCACCCTAATAAAGGACGTTACAAAAACAGGAGACTACAGACCAATATCCCTGAAGAACGTAGATGCAAAAATTTTCAACAAAATACTGGCTTATAGAATCCAACATCATATCAAAAAGATAATTCACAATAATCGAGTAGGTTTCATACCAGGGATGCAGGGATGGTTTAACACCCAAAAGTCAATAAATGTGATGCACCACATAAATGGAATTTAAAACAAAAATCACATAATATATATAAATGCAGAAAAGTGTGTGACAAAATCCAGCATCCCTTTATGATTGAAGCCCTCATCAAAATTGGCATAAAAAAGACATAATTTAAGGTAATAAAAACCGCCTATGACAAACCCACAGCCAACATTATACTGAATGGGGAAACGTTGAAAGCATTCCCCCTGAGAATTGGAACAAGACAAGGATGCCTACTTTCACCACTTCTATTCAACATAGTACTGAAAGACCTAGCCAGAGCAAACAGACAAAATAAAGAAATAAAAGGCATCCAAGTTGGTAAAGAGAAAGTGAAACCATCACAGTTTGTTGATAATATGACAATATACCTAGAAAACCCTAAAGACTCATCAAAAACACTCCTAGAGCAGGTAAATAAATTCAGCAAAGTTTCAGAACACAAAATTAATGTACACAAATCAGTAGCTCTGCTGCACACCAACAGAGTCCAAGCTGAGAATCAAATTAATAACTCAAGCCCTTTTAAAAGAGCTGCAAAAAAATAACCTTAGGAATATACCTAAGGTGGTAAAATACCACTACAAGTAAAACTACAAAATACTGCTGAAAAAATCATAGATGACACAAACAAATGGAAACAAATCCCATGCTCATGTATGGGTAGAGTCAATATTGTGAAAATGACCATACTGCCAAAAGCAACCTACAAATCCTATGCAATTCTCATCAAAATATCACCACCATTCCTCACCAAACTAGAAAAAAAAAATCTAAAATTCATATGGAATGAAAATAGAGCCTACATAGGCAAAGACATAGTAAGGAAAAAGAACAAATCTGGAGGCATCACATTACCCAACTTCAAACTATACTATAAGGCCATAGTCACCAAAACAGCATGGTACTGGTATGAAAAATAGGTACATAGAAGAATGGAACAGAATAGAGAACCCAGAAATAAAGCCAAATACTTAGAGCCAACTGATCTTCAACAAAGCAAACAAAAACATAAAGTAGGGAAAAGACACCCTATTCAACAAATGGTGCTGGAAAATTTTGCCTAGTCAGCCACATGTAGAAGAATGAAACTGGATTCTCATCTCTCACTTTATTAAAAAATCAACCCAAAATGGATCAAATACCTAAATTTAAGACTTGAAACCATAAACATTCTAGAAGATAACATCAGAAAAACCCTTCTAGACATTGACTTAGGCAAAGACTTCATGACCTAAAAGCAAATGCAACAGAAACAAAGACAAATAGTGAGACTTAATTAAAGTAAAAAACTTCTGCACAGCCAAAGAAATAAGCAGCAGAGTTAACAGACAACCCACAGAGTGGGAGTAAATCTTTATATTCTATACATCTGACAAAGTACTAATATTCATAATCTACAAAGAACTCGAATCAGCATAAAAAAACAAAACAAACAATCCCATCAAAAAGTGTGCTAAGGATATGAACAAACAATTCTCAAAAGAAGATATACAGATGGTAAACAAGCACATGGAAAAATGCTCCACGTCACTAATTATCAGAAAAATGCAAATCAAAGCCACAATGCAACACCATCTCACTCCTGTAAGAATGGTCATAATCAAAAATTCAAAAAATAATAGATGTTGGCATAGATGTAGTAAAAATGGAACACTTTTACACTGTTGATGGAAATATAAACTAGTACAACCACTATGGAAAACAGTGTGGAGATTCCTTAAAGAACTAAAAGTAAATCTACTGTTTGATCCAGCAATCCCATTGCTAGGTATCTATCCAGAGGAAAATAAATCATTATACAAAGAAGATACTTGCAGAAACATGTTTATAGCAGCACAATTTGCAATTTCAAAAATATGGAACCAGTCCAAATGTCCATCAATTAATGAATGGATAAAGAAAATGTGATATATATGTATACCATGGAATACTACTCAGTCATAAAAAGGAAGGAAATAATGGTATTTGCATTTGCAGCAACCTGGATGGAATTGAGACTATTATTCTAAGTGAAGTAACTCAGAACGTAAATCCCAACATTGTATTTTCTCACTCATAAGTGGGAGCTAAGCTATGAGGACACAAAGGCATAAGAATGATACAATAGACTTTAGGGACTTGGTGGAAAGCATGGGAGGGGTGAGGAATAAAGGACTACACACTGGGTACAGCATATGCTGCTTGAATAATGGGTGCACCAAAATCTCAGAAATCACCACTAAAGATCTTACTCATGTAACCAAACACCACCTGTTCCCCCAAAACCTTTTGAAATAAAAAATATTACTTAAAAATGTTATATAATTTAATTCTTAAGAGTGGCTACGTTTAATAGTTAGCTCATACACATACCACATACAAAAAAAAGTTCATCTTCTTGTGTTAAACCCAAATTAGTCTTAATGTAGTGCTTTTTTTTTTTTTTTTTTTTTTTTTTTTACATCTTTTGCTGGATTTCATTCCCCTGTAATTGAAGATTATTTGTATCTGTGTTGTTGGTTACTTTCACCTATAAATGTAATAGATAGGATACAATATAATATACTGTAACAAATATCGCCAGAAAAGATAGTGGTTTAAATGAAATATAATAGAGATTCTTTTTTCTCCAGCTTAGTAGTACAGATGTAGGTGATCCGAGTTGATAGCTTTGCTGTACCATATCAAAACACAGCTTCCCTCTTTGGAACCAAACTGTCTCTTCTAGTTTCTTGCTATCCTATCCACATTCCAGTCTGTAAAAAAGGAGAAAAAATGAATCCATGCCCCTTTTTTTAGGTCACTACCTGGAGGTGACACAAAAAACCCCTGTTCATGTGTCATTAATCAGAAATTAGTCATGTAGCCACACCTCGCTGCAAGGGAGGAACAAGAAACAAGAACACTTGGACAAAGGAAGGGGAACATCACACACTGGGGCCTGTCATGGGATGGGGGGAGTGGGAAGGGAGAGCATTAGGAGATATACCTAATGTAAATGACGAGTTAATGGGTGCAACACACCAACATGGCACATGTATACATATGTAACAAACCTGCATGTTGTGCACATGTACCCTAGAACTTAAAGTATAATTAAAAAAAAAAAAAAAGAAAGAAAGAAAGAAATGTAGTTGCCATCTAGGAAGTCATGTGCCCAGCTAAGGCTTGGGAGTTCTGTTGTCATGAGAAGAAGAGAAGATACCGATGGACAACTAGAAGTTTTTGACACAATTTTCTTTCTTTTTTCCTCCTTATCTGGCTTTGATATTGAAGTTATGCTAGTCTCATAAAATGAGTTAGAAATGGCTCCTTATTTTTGATTATCTAGAAGAGGTTGCTTAATATGGTGTTTAAATATTTGATTAAGCGCTCCTATAAAGCCAACCGAGCATGCTGTATTCTTTGTAGAAAGATTTTAAAATATTGGTTCTATTTCTTTGTTTTAAACCATTGACGATTTCTGTTTCATCTTAAGTCACTTTTGGTAAGGTATATCATCCTAATCATGTAGTTTTCAAGTGTATTGGTATAAGGTTTTAAAAATTTTTTCTTTCTTTCTTTAGTAATCTCTAAAGTATCTATAGTTTTCCCCCTTTTTATTTATGATACTTACTGGTTGTGACTCTTATGTCTATCATAATTAATCACACAAAAAACTTGAAAATTTAATTGATATTTTCTAAACTCCATCTTCTGGTTTGGTTGACCCTCTCCCTTGAATGATTATTTCCCTTTTCATTTATACTTTGTTTGTATTTTTAATTCCTTTTACTGTCTTTGGCAATATTCTTCCTTTTCAAATTAACTTCTCTATATGCTCAGCTAATTAATATCAAAGTGTTCTTCATTTGTAATGTAAATATTTCTAGGGGAAAAATAACCCCCACAGACTTTTGGCTGGAATGGGCTCCTGTGACAAAAGACACATTGACTAGAGAAAAAAAAATAAGTTTAATAATATGTACATTTTATATATACACAGAAGACACCAAGGAATGAGTAGTGCTCAGAAAGGTAACTTTGAATTCCAGGTTATATAGGCTATTCAAGAAAGAACAGTACATTTATAGAGAAGTAACAAAACTAAGAAAAAAAGGACTTTGTGTCTGTATGGGCAGCAACTTGTGGAATAGTAAATATAATTATATGCTCCTTAATAATGTTAAGGTGAAAGATTAATATATGCAATGTTATATATTTTTCTAAGAAATGTTTCACATCACCCCACAATATTGATAAATTGCATTCCAGTCATAGCTTAGTTCTAAATAATCATTTTTCCATTTTTAATTTAATTGGCTTTTTATTTTTTAATTATAAATGTATTTCATATATTGTGGATATGAGTTCCTTATCAGATATATAATTTGCAAATACTTTTTCCTTTGCAGTAGGTTGTCTTTTCAATATCTTGATATTATTTGCAGCATAACTATTTTAAATTTTGATTAAGTAAAATTTATCTTTTTCCTTCTGTTATCTGCATTTTCATGTCATATCTAAAAAACCATTGCTGAGTCCAAGATCAAGAACATTTGCATCTACATTTTTTATAAAGATTTTATAGTTTTATCTCACATATTTGGGCCGTTGATCCATTTTTAGTGAACTTTTGTGTATGGTTTGAGGTTGATGCCCAGCTTCATTGTTTTGCATGTGGATAACCCATTGTCCCAACACCATTGGTTGAAAAGCCTATTCTTTACTGATTGAGTGGTCTTGGGAACCTTGTTAAAAAGTAATTGGTATTAAATGTAGGGGTTTATTTCTGAACTCTCAATTCTATACATTGGTGTGTGTGCGTATATATATATACACATACACACACACACACACACACATATATATATATATCTTTATGCCAGTACCACATTGTCTTTAATAGTATAACTTGTCATGAGGAACAGGGAAATGAGAAAATGAGGATTAGAAAATAAGGAATCCTCCAATTTTGTTCTTATTTTTCAAAATAATTTTGACTATTCTGGGTCCATTGGACTTCCATATTAATGTTGGGGCCAGCTTCTCAATTTCTACAAAAGGCAGCTGAGATTTTTGATAGAAATTGCATTGCATATGTACATTACTACTTAATAATGTTTATGCCTTCTTATACCTCCTTGAAAATCTTTTAAAATTTGATTTAATTTTATTTAAAGTTCCAGGTTACAAGTGCAGGACATGCAGGTTTGTTACAAAGGTAAGCATGTGCCATGGTGGTTTGCTGCACCTATCAAACCATTACATAGGTATTAAGCCCTGCTCCTTGAAGATTTTTAATAGGCTTATTCAATTTTACTTTTTTGAAAATTGTTCTTTTTTGTCCATGTTTTTTAAATGTAAAAGACTCCCATCTGTTAAGATCAGATTTTGACATTTTCATTAGTAGTCTGGCTCAATTTCAGTAATCAGTTGTGATTTTTAGTTAATAAGCTCAGTTTTTATAATAGGTTTAAAATCTCAAGGTTAATATGTGTGCATGTGTGAATGTGTTTTCCTTTTGTGAGCCCAGTCCTCCATCTTTGATCATTTGAGAGTCATAATTACATTGTCCACTTGGGTTACTGTTTCAGAACCAGGTTTTATGTTCACAGCTAAGAGTTCTCACCTTATGAGCAAATCATAAGCAACTTGACCCAACCTGCTTGCTTGGCTGTTTCTGCTTACACCCATCACCCTAGGTAAGAGTGCATTATTGGCTGAGGCTCCACATGGCAGGTGAAATTTTTTGTAATCTTAATTTATGCGTGGGATACCCCTGTGAGTGGGGATCCTCAGTGAGTGTGTGGGTGGGATCTCGCTCTTGATGTAGGGCCTTTATCAGGTATGCTATTGCCCTTTTGAAACAAGAATCAGAGCCATCTTTGCTTGGTTTTGCTCCTGGAGCCTAGAAAGACCCTTGTTCAAGTCTTCGTTTATTACTGATTTTACTGCTTAATTGCTGGTCCATGGAGATGGTTACCTAATGTTTAATTATGAGTGAATTTTAAATGATTTGAGAATCTTTTATCTATCATTATTCTGTGTTGAGAGTAGTAGAGAGTGAGACTTTATAAAAATTCCCAAGTCCATCTTGACTTAATATTTACTTCACAATATACAGATGAGTTAAAGCAGGTATTTATAGAATAACAATTATAATGTAATCTTACTTTTTATAAAATTATACATGCAAATTCATACACTTACATGTGAGTACGTGTTATCCAACTCCAGCCTGCCTTTCCCCTTCCCCAATGTGTTCTTTAAACTGTCTCCAAAATGATCTTGTAAAAATTAGACGTTAGATAAATATTGTTGAAATTAAATTGTTCAAGTTAACTGTACCATTTCCATAAATCCTAACATAGGACTTCTACTTTTTTTCTAATCACCTTGGAATATACTATCAAACCTTCCTCTTGAGCACTTTCTCTTCAACTAGGTACTATGTCTTTGATCTATGCTAGTAAACTGGTTTCATTGAAGTTTTCACTTTTGAAACTAATCTTCTCTGCAAGCATAATCAACTATTATTTTGATATTTATTCTTTATCACAGATTTTATTTATTTATTCTGTATAAGGTATTTATTCTGCCACAGAGTGTCCCAGTATCCACTTTATGCTTTGGCAGTATATTTTCAGCAAACGGTTGCAGAGAAATTTCACAGATTGTCCAGAAATAATTGAGCTACAAGTTACGTATTTATTGCTCTGTAATATTAAGAACACCAGAAGTGAGTCTGGCCTGTTTTTTTTTCTTTTTCTTTTCTTTTTTTCTTTTTTTTTTTTTTTTTTTTTTTTTTTTTTTTTTTTTTTTTTTTTTTTTTTTTTTTTTGAGATAGATTCCTGCTCTGTTGCCCAGGCTAGAGTGCAGTGGCAGTGGCACATTCTTAGCTCACTGCAAGCTCTGCCTCCCTGGTTCAAGCAATTCTCCTGCCTCAGCCTCCCAAATAGCTGGGATTACAGGCACCTGTCATCGTGCCTGGCTAATTTTTGTATTTCGAGTAGAGACGGGGTTTCACCAGCTTGGCCTGGCTGGCCTCGAACTCCTGACCTTGTGATCCACCCGCCTCGGCCTCCCAAAGTGCTGGAATTACAGGCGTGAGCCACCGCTCCTGACCTGGCCTAACTATTAAATAAGGGGATCACCACATACTTGTATCGCTTTCTGGTGCTGTGCATATTGCCTGTGCTCTGAATTGAAGTCTGTTTTTCCTTATAAGATTTATTTTTCTGATGGCAATTATATTTAACAAGCACAATGTTTTGCAAGTATGTCATTTACTTTTTAAAAATAATGATAGTCTGGCTTATAGTTTAAAACATTAGCTAATATTGTGAGATGCAGTCCCTGGTTTCCTTTTATTGTTGTTTCCTGTTCTGTTGGTATTCATTTTGCAACCATTGGCCACTTACAAAGTAGTTACAAAGTTAAAAGCTCTTGGAAAAATAAAATTGACTGCAGACTGCTATTAATATGGAGTTACTTTGGCCTGGCACAGTGACTCATGCCTGTAATCCCAACCCTTTGGGAGGCCAAGGTGGGTGCAACACTTAAGGTCATGAATTCAAGACAAGCCTGGCCAACAAGAGGAAACTCCATCTCTACTAAAAATACAAAAATTAGCTGGGTGTGGTGGCACTTGCCTGTTAATCCTAGCTACTTGGGAGGCTGAGGCAGGAGAATTGCTTAAACCTGAGAGGCAGAGGTTGCAGTGAGCCGAGATCGCACTGCTACACTCCAGAGCAGGACTCTGTCTCAAAAAAACAAAAAACAAAAATCATTGAGTTACTTCAATACACAAAGCCCCAAATAAACAAAACACTCAAGCAATTTAATTATTTACCCAATTACAATGCTACAATGGCAACAGAATAGTGTAATTGCATAATTGGTTGGTAATCTATTTCACCAATTTTTTTTTTTTTTTTTTTTTTTGAGATGGAGTCTCGTTCTGTCACCAGACTGGAGTGCAGTGGTGTGATCTCGGCTCACTGCAACCTCTGCCTCCCAGGTTCAAGCAATTCTCCTGCCTTAGCCTCCTGAGTAGCTGGGATACAAGTGCGTATCACCATGCCCAGCTAATTTTTGTTGACAGGGTTTCACTATATTGGCCAGGATAGTCTCAATCTCTTGACCTTGGGATCCGCCAGTCTTGACCCCCCCAAAATGCTGGGATTACAGGCAAGGGCCACCACATCCGGCTCACCGAATTTTTTTTGATAGAAATAAGCTTATTTTATAAGATTCCCTTTTTCATTAATATCTGGAATCCAGAGAACATTTTATTATCACTAATAACTCACATAATCAAGTGGGTTAAAATCAGTCACAAGATGAAGCCATAATACTTTACATTGATCTTTTATAAATTAATTTACCATATTTTTCATCTGTTGCTATAACCAGCAGAGTGTTAGTTGAAACACACCAATAATTACATAATTGGTAGGGCACCATCAGAGTGTCAATTTTCTGATCAGAAACTTCTGTGACTACCATACTACAAGGCTACAGTAACCAAAACAGCATGGTACTGGTACCAAAACAGAGATATAGACCAATGGAACAGAACAGAGTCCTCAGAAATAATACCACACATCTACAGCCATCTGATCTTTGACAAACCTGAGAGAAACAAGAAATGGGGAAAGGATTCCCTATTTAATAAATGGTGCTGGGAAAATTGGCTAGCCATAAGTAGAAAGCTGAAATTGGATACTTTCCTTATTCCTTATATGAAGATTAATTCAAGATGGATTAGAGACATAAATGTTACACCTAATACCATAAAAACCCTAGAAGAAAACCTAGGTAGTACCATTCAGGACATAGGCATGGGCAAGGACTTCATGTCTAAAACACCAAAAGCAACGGCAGCAAAAGCCAAAATTGACAAATGGGATCTAATTAAACTAAAGAGCTTTTGCACAGCAAAAGAAACTACCATCAGAGTGAACAGGCAACCTACAGAATGGGAGAAAATTTTTGCAATCTACTCATCTGCCAAAGGGCTAATATCCAGAATCTACAGAGAACTCAAACAAATATACAAGAAAAAAACAAACAACCCCATCAAAAAGTGGGCAAAGGATATGAACAGACATTTCTCAAAAGAAGACATTCATACAGCCAACAGACACATGAAAAAATGCTCATCATCACTCGCCATCAGAGAAATGCAAATCAAAACCACAATGAGATACCATCTCACACCAGTTAGAATGGCAATCATTCAGAAGTCAGGAAACAACAGGTGCTGGAGAGGATGTGGAGAAATAGGAACACTTTTACACTGTTGGTGGGATTGTAAACTAGTTCAACCATTATGGAAAACAGTATGGCAATTCCTCAAGGATCTAGAACTAGATGTACCATATGACCCAGCCATCCCACTACTGGGTATACACCCAAAGGATTATAAATCATGCTGCTATAAAGACACATGCACACGTATGTTTATTGTGGCACTATTCACAATAGCAAAGACTTGGAATCAACCCAAATGTCCATCTGTGACAGACTGGATTAAGAAAATGTGGCACATATACACCATGGAATACTATGCAGCCATAAAAAAGGATGAGTTTGCGTCCTTTGTAGGGACATGGATGCAGCTGGAAACCATCATTCTTAGCAAACTTTCACAAGAACAGAAAACCAAACACCGCATGTTCTCACTCATAGGTGGGAACTGAACAATGAGATCACTTGGACTCGGGAAGGGGAACATCACACATCGGGGCCTATCATGGGGAGGGGGCGGGGGGAGGGATTGGATTGGGAGGTATACATGATATAAATGATGAATTGATGGGTGCTGATGAGTTGATGGGTGCAGCACACCAACATGGCACAAGTATACATATGTAACAAACCTGCACGTTATGCACATGTACCCTAGAACTTAAAGTATAAAAAAAAAAAAAAGTTGAAAAAAAAAAAAAAAGAAACTTCTGTGACTATGGCATCTTTGTTCAAGTTCTTGTCCTGCATAAAAATCCATCCAATGTTAATCAGTTTGACCTTGAAGTGAGATTCTTATAAACCTTATAACCCTTTACAAAGTTTCGTTCAAGACATGTCAGTGCCTCAAGAAAACCTTGTTGTGTTTTTATTCCAACGTTCAATTTATGGAAAAAAAAAAACAATAATACCCTTATGAATTTATTCAATATGTTCACACACAGATTTCTTTTTAAACGTTTAATTTTTACAAACCTTCCATAACTTGTTTGAACATTTAGCTTTGTCTTATCTAATTTAAAACAGTCTTTCAACCCTCTGTACCAGGCAAAAATTTACATTCCCATGCCTTCTTATATTTTTTAACTAAAGACACGTTTTACTTTTCTTATATACCTTGCATGTAAATATTTTCAGTAGTCTCCACTACATGTTAAAGTAGCTCTTAGCAATTTTTAATTTTGGTGAAATACTCAGTAAGTTATTTTGGTTACATACTTAGGTTTAGATAAGATCTGACTATTTCCAGTATAGCTAGGAATGTAGTATATGTCCTCAGGCTTTATTAAACTGTAGAGCAGGAAAGTCGAACAATTTTCAAAAGTCAAAAGTAGTTTATGACCTTAAAGCATTTAGCCAACCTGGTTTCTGACTTGCATAATTTAGACCATGTCTACACTTTAAAGACATTTCTATTTTTATTTTACTGATAATTTTAAAGCCAGTCTATTTACCAAAGTCCTACCTAAATAACATTAATCTGAAAATTGTTTGGACTTCATTTATGAGCACTCTTTTGCTTATAAGCCAATTTGGTAGACACAATAAATGACAATAAGTGTACAAATAAACACATCTAGACATGTATACACACACACACAAACGAAGATCCAATAGATTGGAACCCCAGCCATGAGATAGCAATCTCTCTGGGCATGGGAATATAAATTTTTGCCTAGTACAGAGGGTTGAAAGATTGTTTTAAATTAGATAAGATAAAGCTAAGTGTTCAAACAAGTTACTGAAGGTTTGTAAAAATTAAACGTTTAAAAAGAAATCTATGTGTAAACATATTGAATAAATTCGTAAGGTTATTATTTAAAATCACTGGTTTTATTATTTAAAAATCACTGGTTTTATTTTCTTTGTCCTAATAGACAATGCAATTAAGGCTGTGAATCAAAATTTTGCATAAAGAAGCTTCCATGGCAGTTTGATTTTTAAAGACCAAATCTCCCTAGACTCCTAAGAACACTGAGACCAAATAGAACTAAAGGAGAGTATCACACGTTCACCAGGCCCCCTGCTTAGAACAGCAGCATGAAATCCTGGACACATGCAATGTCCTCCTGCTTTCCCATTCACCAGTAAACTCAAGATTCCATACAATATTGTGTCCAAACAGTATTGCAACTGGGAGAGAAAATTCTAAGAAGGGTTTAGCACCAGACCTCATAACCTCTGCCAAGGGCATCACTTTGGGAGAGGTTGAGGTCCAGAGGTTCCCCCAGGGGATCCCCCTTTGGGATCCAATCTTAGAGTCTCAAACCACTCTGACCTTAAGTCGGCACCAGGGCCCACTTTAGGCTTTCCCTTCAGAGACAATGGCCTACTAAGCTTTGTAAGGCCATGCTTTCCCATGATTCCTGTTCCACTAGAGTGATAGCCATGAACTAAAAAACATTGCAGTTTATTTTTCTTTCAAAATATTTGATCTAAGCACTTATTTTTCTTTAAGCCAGTTAGAGCTATTTTATATAAACATCACAAACATAACACACAGACAGAAGGAGATCTAGTAGTTGTAAGATTTTTCATGTGCCACTCTCTTAATTGAATCACTGGCCCCAGAATGTAGCTGTTCAAGAACCAGGGCCAGGAAAATGTGTGCAGTTTCTAAGGCCTAATAAGTAAGTATAGCTGGAAGACAAAAACAGACTTTGAGAGGGATCCATCCACCTCTAATCTCTGAAGATCCAAGAGGAAAACAGATGTTTATTCCAAAATGGGTCAGTGGCACCTCATGTTTTCCCCAAGGAATCCCAGGTCATCAGAAGCCATCCTGGTACCCCTCATGTGTGCATCAAGAGTGGCAAGATAAAAATGAATAATTCAGTTGACTGAGAAAATCTTTTTCCAGAAAAACAAGATCCATGAAGAGAAAAGACATAAAGGTCTTTTAAATATACCTATAGCTTGGATATCCATGGACATCTACTTTTAACTAAGCTAACTTTTAACTGTAGTGCTCATTTTTTAAAAGGTCCTTTTAAATATCTTATTACCCAACCTTAGGTATGCCAAAATGGCCAATTGAACCATGGAGACGTAGAGAATAGTTATTTTTATCATTCCTGCAACCAGTTTGCACAGGGAGAGAGAAGCCAAAAGTCTGAATGGTAAAAACTTTTATACCTTATACCTTTGCCGGTATGTTAGGCTACTGGGTTCTCTTGCCCCAAGCCATGGAGTCTTAATGACCCTGGAGCCCTGTGATTTAGGATGCACTCAAGGAGTGCAGGCTGAAAATGATTGGTTGGTTACCCACTTGAAAAGGGGGGATAAAGGGGTCTCTTTGTTCATCTCTCTTTCCAGTGAATACCTGGTGTATGTGACAGAGAGAACAAAAAGTGTCCTTCTTTCTTATTCCAAACTTATATCCCTGAGTCCTGGCAGCCTGTGCAGGTGCCAACTGTGGGTGCAAGTGTAACATTCAGCCATGAGGCAAGAGACATAACTGACAGGAATACTTGTACTCATCTGAGTGGAGCCTAAGCCACCTGCCGTTAGTAACCTTTGAATTCTCCAGACCTTATCTATGCCACAGATGCAAGCATGACGTTTACTCATGAAACAGGAGGGTCTAATCAGCAGGAATTAGTCATGCTCACCTGTACAGTGGCCCTTGACCCTACTGTAATCTGTCTTAGATCTAGTATTCCATTCCAGGGCTTCAAACCAAAGCTTGGGACAAAAAGGTGCCTCAGGAGGGAGTATGAAGCCATTACATTAGTCCCAGATGGCCCTCACCAAATTGCAGCTAGCAACTAGCAGGGGCCGCTCCTCTGTTGCCTCTCATTCACAAGCAGGTGAAGCTGTGGGGCCGGAGCCTCCTCAAACAAGGGAGAGAAAGGGAGTCCCATGAATTTGGGACCTACTCTAATTAGGTGGCAACTAATAAGTTGCACTGTTTTGAGGACACCCCTCAGATTCGTGCTAAGAGAGGATGGGGCCTAGATTGGAGAGGAGAACTGAAAGGCCCACTTGAGTCCAAGAGGAGGTCCACCCCCCTTTCTTCAATCCCCCAAATCACCCGGGCTCCTGGATGGAAACGGCAGTCTGAATCACCAGAGCCAGAGAAAGAAACCTCAGGACCCATCGGTTCTGCTGCACCATTTGGCAGACTGGCCCTGGACCTGGTGACCCATGTCTTGGGACAGTCCGCCCTCGAGTGGTTCACATTCACAGTAGTCAATAGGTACTTCTTGAGAACTTTGGGGTTTGTGAGCCTGCATGGTGGCTATTACAGCCTCTGACTTTTTCTTACGTCTCCTTCTCTCTTTTGGGCCTCCTGATTCTATTGTGGAAGACAAAGGTGGCTACTTTCAGGAGGTCCTCCAAAGTACTATGTGGTCTTATGGCCTGTTTCTGCAGCTCCCTCCTGATATCAGGGGCTGTCTGAGTAGTAAACTCATCCCCTAGGACCAGCTATCCCACTATTACGTGAGTGGATAGAGGGGTGTGTTTTGCCAAGTTTCCTCCCAGCCACCCTCCAGGAAGGCAGTGTGACTCCCATCCAATCCCTTGTCTACCATGGATAGTGTGGTGCAATTGAGAGGCCTAGTCCCACACCCTTGCAAGGCCTCCAGTACGCACACCTGAAAGAGTTTCCCCTTCTAGTCTCCTATTTCATCATTGGGATCCCATTTAGGGTCTTCCAATGGTACTGCTATTCTTCTAATTGAATAAAGATCCTCCCCTTCCCTGGCCCTATGTAGATATAAAGCTCATCCCACAAATTCTCTGTCTCTTCTCAAGTGGCCTGCATTTCAGCATTTGATTCAAAAGTAGTATCTCCTTCCAGGAGAGCACAAATGCTTGCGTTAAGTTCTGGAAAACCTCTATGTACCTATCAGGGCCGTCTGCAAACCTGCCAAGATCCCCCTTTATTCCCTTAAGTCCTGAAAAGAAAAGGGGACCTGGACCTTAATGGGGCCATATTCACCAGACATCTGTTGTAGGGATAGTTGAGACTTGAACCTGTCTAAAATTAGGATTCCTAGGCTGTGACAAGTCTGAACGAGAGACTACATAGAAAGGAATGGAGGGGAGTTATTACTCTGCTGAAAGTACCTCTGGGGTTTGCTTCCCTATTTTCCTGGCATTTCCCCATGAAGCCTCTCCCCAGATGGCCACTAGGAGAGCTGAATCAATCCTATTATGTTGCCAAAGGTCTGGGTTACCCTGCAAGGCAAAGAAAGCCTGCACATAAGGGACCTTGGACCATTTGCCCTCATGTTTACAGAAAAGCTTCCTTTCTGAGGCAGTGCTTTTCTGTGCTTCAAGGTGCTTGGCACTAAGTTGGCAACCAAGTAAACTACCAGAACATTTTCACCACAAACTTGTGTACAGATACCAACGCACATAACAAGGCACACTTTGCTTTATCTGTGCTACTCTTAACCTTCCATTTTATACTCTTGATGACTAAACCAAATGTTCATTATATGCAGTAACATCTCTGGTTTGCAATATCCTTCATACATTAACATTGTATATAAGAGATGGGAACCATGAAAGCCGCAAAAGAAAGTAAGAAAGAAACAATAGGAAAGACTGGAGGTCCTAGTGCTGATGCCCTAACAGGGAGTCAGGAAATGGAGTTTGTCCTGGGTCCTTTGGATAACACAGTGGTGTAGCCTCCGCCAGATATCCTCAGTTGCCCCAGGACCTTTTCCTGGTCCCAAATGATGGCTAGACCTCTGTGAAGGAAAACTGGGTTGGAACGAAGACGACATTCCCAATACCCAAGGGTGATGGGGTATTGACAGTGTCCTCCCCCACAAGCCTGTTCTCCATGTCTTAAGTATGGCAGCTGTGCTAATCGCTTTTAACTGGCTGACGCAGGCCTGATATTTTTCTTTCATTTTGACTATTGAGGGATTTAAAGACTCCAAAAAAAAAAAAAAAAAATGGCAGAAAACAGATTCACTTTTACTCATGCTTCTGCAAATCCCAGATGAGACCCCAAAATGTTATGGGATTTTTAGAGTGTCAGTTTTCTGGCCGGAAGCCTCTGTGGCCATGGCGCCTTTGTATGAGTTCTTGTCCTTCATCCAGTAAGAATGAAGTATGCAGACAACTGAAGGGTTAACAAGACGAAAATGAGCTTTATTGAGTGTTACAATAGCTCAGAGGAGACCTGCAGTGGGTAGCTCCTCTCTGAAAGCAGGTCATCCATCAAGCGTTCGGTTCTCGGTGAGAGGAGGCCCTAGAGAGGAGGGTAGCTCCTTGCTGCAACCAGTCATCCCAATGTCTGAAGCTCTCAGAAGAGAGGAGGCCCAGGAAAGGATAGTTCTTCTCTGCTGGCAGGTCATCTCTGCAACTCTCAGCAGAGAGGCTAGCTCCTCTCTGCAACTGGTTTTTCTGTCGTCTCCTGCTGTCAGCAGAAAGGGTAGCTCCTCTCTGTAGCTGGTAGTCCCATCATCTCTCTGCCCTCTTCATCCTCTGACCATCCTCTGCCCTGCTCTGGCTGAGCCCAGGGCTTCTATGGACCTCAGAGGAGAGGAAGCACATGCCAGTTGGTCCATAGGCAGCCATAGGTGGCCATGGGTGGGCCCAGAAGAGACACCACTAGTCCGAACTCCAGTTCGTGGGACTGGCCGCCTGGGCCCCAGCCTTCAGGCCTCCGTAGCCTGAAGGTGGAGCCTAACCGGAGATCCACCCCTTTCTGCTCAGGACTCTGCCTTCCACTGCCATTCAAGGCCCCAACCCTGGGGCTCGGCCACAAACATGCTCTGAGATCAAAGCAGGTGCCCAGAGAGGAGAGAGACCAGGCAGCAGTAGCAGATATCTCTGAGCCATCAGGGAATGGGGGTCTCTTCCAGGGCCCCCAAGGATGCAGGCGGCAAAGATGACCAAGTCCTGTGCCTGAAAGAGCGGCTGCAGCTGCATTCCGGGAGCTCCCACCTCACCAACTGGGGAGCAGGGCGGTTCCAGCTTTTCCCCCCTCCTGCCTGCTCTGTGGAGTGGGAGGCTCAGGTCTGCAGCAGCAGGTCAGGTGGTTGCAGCTGCATCTAGGAGGGCAGATCCTGCCTGCTCTTGGCCCTCCAAAGGCACGGAGAGGCTCATATCCACAGTCACAGTTTGGGTGGTTGTAGGCTCACCCAGGAGGGCAGGGCTCTTGCCTCCTCTGTAGAACAGAAGGCCTGGGTCTGCAGACATGATTTGGGCAGCTGCAGTGGCACCCAGGGAGCTCCTGCCCCAATTCAGAAGGGGCAGGGCTCCCACCAGCTCCGTGGTACAGCCCCAGCCATGCCTCCCTGCTGCACCCAGCATGATGGCAGCAGCCACTGTCATCATAATCATGTAGTAAGTATTATAAATCATAATTCCATGACCCTGTGAATAGTGTTATGTAGACTGGTTAAACATTTATCTTCAAATGTTTCAGTTTAGGCTCTGATGTTCTGAGAGAGTCAATATAAGGTTGACTCTGTCAAGACCTCCCAAACAGAGTTGAATTATGGTGTGCTAGCATGGAAAATTATGGAACACGTGCAGCCACCATGAACATAGCAGTCTTTTTCTCTTACTTCCATGTTAATTTTCTGCGTCTATCTCATTTTCAGCACTGATCCACCAGTACTGTCTCCGACCTAACACTTTTGAGTTCTCTCTCCTTCTACTCAAACTATTACTACATATTAATTTCTCTCTCATTCATCTGACAGTATGCTGTGTATTTCACGTGTGTGGTGATTTAAATTTTACTGATACCTTACCTTCTTATTATTTACACTCTGATCTCTCTTTTATAAAAAAATTGTCTCTACTCACAATATACTTGGTTATTTTCTGACATTTATGTCTTTTTTTTCTGGACTCAAGGCTTAGTTTATCCATCAATTAATTTACACTTCATTGTTCTTTTGAGTTTAATGACTTTTTATAATGCAGAGAAAGGTTTTCCTCAATTATTAGTCATCTGTGTTTCCAATTCTGTGAATTGCCAGTTGACAACATGAACTCAAGAACTCTCTCTTTAGTTTGAATCATGGCTTCATTATTTATCAGTAGTTTGTAGGTTCCATGGGATGGCCTCTCATTTATTTTAACTAATATGCTCTGCGATGTTATGGAGGTATATTTGTATTCCTAGACTACTAAATGCTTTTTTTTTTAAAGAAAATTTTTAATTTTTGTTTGTATGTAGTATGCATATATGTTTATAAGGTACAAAATATATTTTAATGCATGCATGCAATGTAATGTAATCACGTAATAGAGAATGGGGTATCCAAACCAAGTATTTATCCTTTGAGTTACAAACAATCTAATTGTATTATTTTAGTTATTTTTAAATGTACAAATAAGTTATTATTAACTATAGTCACTCTGTTGTGTTATCAAATAGTATGTCTTATTCATTCTTTCTATTTTTCTTGAACCCATTAAGCTTCTCCATATCTCCCCAACTCTCTCACTACCCTTCTCTGCCTCTGGTTACCATCCTTCTACTCTCAATGTCTATGAGTTCAATTGCATTGATTTTTAAATCCCACAAATAAGTGAGAACATGTGACGTTTGTGTTCTGTGCCTGGCTTATTTTGCTTAACTTAATGATCTCCAGTTCCATTCATGTTGTTGCAAATCACATGATCTCATTCTCTTTTACAGATGAATAATACTCCATTGTGTATATGTACCACATTTTCTTTATTCATGTATATGTTGATTGACACCTAGGTTGCTTCTAAATCTTGGCTATTGTGAACAGTTTTGCAACAAAGATGGAAGAGCCGATGTCACTGCAACACACTGATTTCCTTTCTTTTTAGAATATACCAAGCAGTGGGACTGCTGGATGATATGGTAGTTCTAGTTTTAGTTTTTTGAGGAACCTCCAAACTGTTCTCCATTGTTGTTGTACTAATTTACATACCCAGCAACAGTGTATGAGGGTTGACTTTTCTCCACATCCTTGCCAGTATTTGTTATTTCATGGCTTTTGGATATAAGCCATTTTAACCTGGGTGTGAGTATATCTCATTGTAATTTTGATTTGCATTTCTCTATTGATCAACAATGTTGAGCAACTTTTCATATGCCTGTTGGGCATTTGTATGTCTTCTTTTGAAAAATGTCTATCGAATCTTTTGATTTGCTTATCAGCCATCAATAAGCTGAAATTTTTATCAGCTTATTAGATTTTTTTCTATACATTTGCTTGAGTTGCTTATACATTCTGGTTATTAGTCCCATGTCAGGTGAGTAGTTTGCAAATATTATCTCCCATTTTTGGGATGTGTCTTCAATTTCTTGATTATATCTTTTGCTATGCAGAAGCTTTTTTTTTTTTTTTTTTTTTTTTTTTTGAGACGGAGTCTCGCTCTGTCACCCAGGTTGGAGTGCTGTGGCGGGATCTCAGCTCACTGCAAGCTCCGCCTCCCGGGTTTACGCCATTCTCCTGCCTCAGCCTCCTGGGTAGCTGGGACTACAGGCGCCACCACCTCGCCCGGCTAGTTTTTTGTATTTTTTAGTAGAGACGGGGTTTCACCGTGTTAGCCAGGATGATCTCAATCTCCTGACCTCGGGATCCGCCCGTCTCGGCCTCCCAAAGTGCTGGGATTACAGGCTTGAGCCACCGCGCCTTTTTTAACTTGGTGTGATTGCATTCATCCATGTTTGCTTTGGTTGCCTGTACTTGTGGGGGATTACTCAAGAAATGTTTGTCCATTCAAATGTCCTGGTGGTTTTCTCCAATCTTTTCTTGTAGTAGTTTCATAGTCAGCAATCTTAAATTGAAGGTTTTCATTCATCTGTATTTGGTTTTTGTATATGGTGAGAGATACGGGTCTAGTTTCATTCCTCTGCAAAAGGATACCCAGTTTGCCCAGTACCCTTTATTGAATAGACTGTCTGTTTCCCAGTGTAGGTTCTTGGCAACTTTGTGAAAAATGAGTTCACTGTAGGTATGTGGAAATTTTTCTTTTGGATTTCTATTGAATTGGTCTTTGTGTCTGTTTTTATGCCAGAACTATGCTAGTTTTGTTACTATAACTCTGAGGTATAATATAGTTAGGTGATAAGATTTCTCTAGTTTTGTTCCTTTTGCTTAGGATAGCTTTGAATATTCTGGGTTTTTGTTGTTCCATATAAGTTTTAGGATTGTTTGTTCTATTTCTGTGAAAAATGTCATTGGTATTTTGATAGGGATTGCATTGAATTGAATCTGTACATTGATTTGGGTTGTATGGACATTTTAATCATACTGATTGTTCCAATCCCTGAACACGTAATATCTTTTCATTATTTGGTGTCTTCAATTTTTTTCAATGATGTTTTATAGTTTTCATTACAGAGATCTTTCAGTTTTTTGGTTAATTGCTAGGTAAGTAATTGTATTTGTGACTATTTGGAGTAACGTTATGTATTTCATTTCTTTTTCAGATTGTTCAGTTGCCATAGAGCAATGCTACATTTTTGTTAAATTTGTATCCTCCAACGTTTCTGATTTTGTTTATCATTGCCAGTAGGCTTTATGGAGCCTTTAGGTTTTTCTAAATATAAGATCACATCATCCACAAACAAGGATAATTTGACTTCTTTTATTCCAATATTGATGCCATTTATTTCTTTCTCTGGTTTGATTCCTCTATGTAGGAATTTCAGTATTATATAGAATAATGGTGGTGACAGTGGACATCTTTTTTGTGTTTCAGATCTTAGAGAAAAAACTTTAATATTTTTCACCACTAGTGTGATAATAGTAGATAATCTGTGAGTCAGTCATAAATGCCTTTTTACATGTTGAAGTATGTTTCTTCTATACCCAGTTTTTTTATTGTTTTTATTATCAAAGAATGTTGATTTTGTATCAACTACTTTTTGAGCATCAATTGAGATTATTGTATGAATTTTATTCTTTATTCTGTTGACATGATGTATTACATTGATTGACTTGCATATGTGGAACCATCCTTGCATGACAAGGATAAGTTCCACTCAGTCATGATGAATAATCTTTCTAATGTATTGTTGAATTCAGTTAGCTAGTATGCTATTGAGAATTTTTGAATCATATTCATCAGGGATATTAGCCTGTAGTTTTGGGGATTTTTTTTTATGTGACATAGAATGAGTTTAGAATTATTCATTTTTCTCTATTTTTTGAAATTGGTTGAGTAAGATTGGTATCATTCTTTAAAAGTTTAATATAATTCAGCAGTGAAGCCATCAGCTCTTGGGCTTTTCTTTGGTGGAAGACTTTTTATTACAGCTTCAATCTCATTACTTGTTATTGGTCTTTTCAGGTTGTGGATTTCCTCCTGGTTCAATCTTGGTAGGTCATCTGTGTTTAGGAATTGTTCCATTTCTTCTAGATTTTTGAATTTATTGGCATGTAGGTACTCTTAGTAGCCAATACATTTATATCTTCTCCCCCTTTTTTTTTTAGTTAGTCATCTGGCTAAAAGTTTGTCAATTATTGTTAACTTTTCAGAAAGCAAAATTGTTTTCATTGATCATCTGTATTGTTTTATTTGTTTAAATTTCATTTATTTCATCTCTGATCTTTAATCTGATCTTTCTTTTGTTTTATTAACTTTGAATTTTGTTTTCTCTTGCTTTTCTAGTTCTTAAAGATGCACTATTAGATTATTTATTTGAAGGGCTTTTTAAAAATAATCATTTATAACTATAAACTTCCCTCTTAAGTACTCCTTTTGCTATATCTCATAGGTTTTGCTGTGCTGTATTTCCATTATGATTTGTTTCAATAATTTTTTCAATTTTTTTTCTTAATTTCTTCATTGACCCACTGATCCATCAGGAACATATTGTTTAACTTACATGTATTTTTATAGTTATCAAAATTTCTCTTGTTATTAATTTGTAGTTATAGTCTCTTGTGGTCAGAGAAGATGCTTGATATAATTTCATTTTTTTAAATATTTTAAGACTTTTTTGTGACTTGGCATATGGTCTACACTTGAGAATGAACAATGTGCTGAGGAAAATAATGTGTTTTCTTCAGTCATTGGATGAAATGTTCGGCAAATATTTATCAGATCAATCTGGTCTGTAGTGCAGATTAAGTCTGATGTTTCTTTGTTAACTTTCTGACTGGAAGATCTGTCCAATGCTGAAAGTGGAGTACTGAAGTCACCATTTTTATTGTTTTGAGGCCAATCTCTCTCTTTAGTTCTAGTAATATTTGTTTTATACATTTGGGTACTCAAATACTGGGTGCATATACATTTTCAATTGCTATATCCTTTTGCTCAATTTACCCCTTTATTATTATATAATGACTTTCTTCATCTGTTCATGTAGTTTTAGTCTTAAAACCTATTTTGTTTGACATTTTTTGGTTTTCATAGGCATGGGATACCTTTTTCATCATTTTATTTTCAGTGTACATGTGTCTTTATAGGCGAAGTGTGTTTCTTGTAGGCAACAGATCTGAGGATCTTGTTTTTCTCATCTATTCAGCCAGTCTATGTCTTTTGATTGGAGAGTTTTGTCTATTTATATTCAATGTTATTATTGTTAAGCAAGGACACTTACTTATTTCATTTTGTTATTTTTCTCTCTGGTCATTTTGTGTCTTTTCTTCCTTCTTTCTTTCCTTCCTGTCTTCCTGTAGTGAGGGTGATTTTCTCTAGTAATATGATTTAGTTTCTTGACTTTTTCTGTATCCATTGTATAACTTTTTGAGGTTACCATCAGGTTTGCAAATAATATAATCCATTATTTTAAACTGATTACCACTAAATGCTGTTTTCATAAACAAACAGACCAACAAGCAAATAGAAATCTAATAACAAGTATATGCCTTCACTTTATTCTCCCACTTTTTAACTTTTTGTTGTTTCTATTGATATCTTTTTGTACTGTGTATGTCTTGAAAAGTTGTTATTATTTCTGTTTGGTTCATTATTTAGTCTTTCTACTTAGAATAAGTCAAATACTACATTTATGGTGTTACAATATTCTGTGTTTTTCCATATACTTGCTATTCCCAGTGAGTTTTGTACCCACAGGTGATTATTTACTGCTCATTAACATCCCTTTCTTTCTGATTTAAGTACTCCTTTTAGCATTTCTTGTAGGACAGGTCTGATGATGATGAAATCCCTCAGCTTTTGTTTGTCTGGGAATGTCTTTATTTCTCCCCCATGTTTATATGATATTTTCACTGAATATACTATTCCAGGGTAAAAGCTTTTTCCTTCATCACTTTAAATATGTCATGTCACACTCTTCTGGCATGTAAGATTTCCACCGAAAAGTCTGCTGGCAGACATACTGGAGCTTCATTGTATCTTACTTGTTTTTTTTGTTTTGTTTTGTTTTGTTTTGTTTTGTTTTCCTCCTCTTGCTGCTTTTAATAGTCTTTATTTTTCTTTGATTGTTGGAAGTTTGCATATTAAATGCCTTGAGGTAGTTTTCTTTGGGCTAAATCTGCTTGCTGTTCTATAACCTTCTTGTATTTTGAGAATTGATAACATTCATAGGTTTAGAAGTTCTCTGTTATTATCCTATTAAGTAAGCTTTCTACTCCTATCTCTTCAGTATGTCAATTGCATTTTTTAACTGCAGAATTTTTATGTGATTATTTTTAATTATTTCAATATCTTTGTTAAATTTATTTGATAGACTGCTCAATTTCTTCTTTGTGTTTTCTTGAATTTCTTTGTGTTTCTTCAACCGAGCTGTTTTGAATTCTCTGGCTGAAAAGTCACGTATCTCTGGTTTTCCAGGACTGGTCCCTGGTGGCTTTTTTAGCTCATTTGGTAAGATCATTTTTTTTTCCCAGATGATGTTGATACTAGTAGATGTTGTTCAGTTCTGGGCATTGAGACATTAGTTATTTATTATAGTCTTCACTGTCTGGGCTTGTGTGTACCCGTCCTTCTTGGGAAGGCTTTCCAGATATTTGAAAGACTTGGGTGTTGTGATCTAATCTTTATCTGCTTTAGCTGGAGCACTGCAAGCCTAGTAATGCTGTTGTTCTTGCAGACATGTATGGGTACCAACTTGCTAGTCTTTGATAAGATCTGGGGGAATTTCCTGGATTACCAGACAGAGACTCTTGTTCTCTTCTCTTACTTTCTCCCAAACAGAGTATATTTCTCTCTTCTGAGTCATCTAATTCAGGGGGAGGAGTAACACATGCACCCCCATAGCACCACCACTATGACTGCATTGGGTTCGGCCTAAAGCCAGAATAGCAGTGGGTCTCTCTCAAGGTCTGCTGTATTCAGTCCCTGATACCCGCGTATGTTCATTCAAGGCCCTGGGACTCTATAATCAGCATTTGGGAAAGCCAGCCAGGCCTGTGGCCTTCCCTTCAGAGTAGTAAAGGTCTCCCAGGTCCTGGGTAGGTCTATAGGTATTGTCCAGGAGTCAGGGACTGGAGTTAAAAACCCTCGAAATCTACCTGGTGTTCTACTGTATTGTAGCTGAGCTGGCATTCATACAAAAAGATAAAGACCTTCCCACTATTCTCTCCTTTTAGCCAAGGCAAAAGAGTGTCACCCAGTATCCTCTGCCGCTCAGTATCCTCAGGCCACAGAGAGTACTGTGAGACTACTGCTGATGCTCCATTAAGGTTGAAGGGATCTTAAGTCAGCTTGTGGTGAATGCGGCCTTTCCTGGGACTCACTCTTCAGGGCAGTGGGCTCTGCTCTGGCCTGAGGCAGGTCCAGTAATTCTGTCTAAGAGTCAAGTCCTGGAATTGGGAACTCCAAGAACCCACCTGGTGTTCTACTTCCCTGTGCCTCTGCTGGGACCTAAGATGTAAGACAAAGTTTTCTTTACTTTTTCACTTGCTTTTCTCAAGCAAAAGGAATTTTGTCCCATAGCCATCACAGGTAGTAATGTGCTGTGTCTTATCTAAAACCAGGAAGCCTCAGAGTCTTACCCTTGACTCTCAACATGGTATCTGGGTATCACTGTTGGTTATTCGGGGCCCAAGGGCTCTTCAATTAGCAGGTGATAAATACTGCCAGGACTGAGTCATTCCCTTCAAGGCATGTTCTCTTCTGCCCCACCCAAGACAAGCCTAGAAATTTCATCTGTGAGCTAGCATCTGCAACAATGGTCTCATGACTCTGACCATTGCCCCATACTGCTATGGCTGAGCTGGTATCCAAGAACAACACAAAGTCCTTGCCACTGTTCCCTCTCCTCTCCTTAAGTTGAAGGAAGGAGTCCCTTTCAAAGCTGTTAGCTGTACAGCCTGGGATTATGGGAGGAGTAATACCTGTACTCCCTTAGTTGCCCTAGCTGTTGTCCCAGGAGATAATGTGCCCCCTCAGTCCACTGTCTCTGGGCCCAGATTAGCACTAGCGCTTGCCCCAGTCTTACAGTCCTTTATGGCCTAGACTGCCTTTTAAGTTTACTTAGAGATCCAGAGCACTTTAGACTTCAGTTGACAGGTTCACAGCAACTCAAGTTTGGATAGCTGAAATCGGCAATTCCCCTCTAGCTAGGACTTATTTAACTTCTCCCTCCATGGGCCAGTGTCAGCTGGGTTTTGTCCAGTTTTCCTTTCTGCTCTAACAGGGCAGCACTGAGTTTAATGCCTCACAATTTCTGTGTTCTCCCTTCTCAATACCCAGAGATGCCCTCTGTACCATGCCTCTGCTGCCAGGGGTGAGGGAGGGGTGGAGTGGCAATTCAAGACTGTTTGTTAAAAATATCTTCAGTATCTCTTTCAGTGATATGAAGACAAAAACAGATACTATGAGAACTCAGCTGATATTTGGTTCCTATGAAGGTATTTTTTTCTGTGTAGGTAGTTGTTAAATTGGTGTCCCAGTAGGAGAAATGATCAGTGAAGCCTTCTATTCCACCATCTTTCTCCACCTCTCTCTCCTAAATGCTTTTATAAAAAAGAAGTTTTGAATTTGATCAAATTCTTTTTGATTGTCTATTGAAATTATAATTGTTCCAATTAGTATGAAATTATAAAACTATAATTATCCACATTTGTATTCAATTATTGAAATTATAATTATTCCATATATGTATGTATATATCTGTGTATATACACATATACATATATTGTTGTATCTGAGTAATTTAAAGTACATTGGAAACAGTTTTTCACTCTTACTTTCTTATCATCAGATCAAAGATATTCTGATGCATAGCTACACCACTATTATCAAACCTAATAACTTTGACAGAATAAATGCTTGAGGGTATGGATACCCCATTCTCCATGATGTACATTGTGATAATATTATTATCTAATATGTAGTGCAATTAAAAGTACCTCAATTGTCTCTGGAATGTTCTTTATGAATGTGCTTTATGAATGTGCTTTTATGTGTTAAATTTAGGAGGCTTTCAAGAATCATGAATCACTTGTAGTTGCCAAATCTCCTTAAATTCCTTTATCTGGAATGGTTGGCTTCTTTTATTTTGCTTGTTTGTTTGGGGTTTTTTTTTTTTTTTTTTTTTTTTTTTTTTTTTGGCCTTTTAAGGATTCTAGGCCATTATATTAAGAATGTCCTAGAATCTATAATTGTCTGGTTGCTTCCTAAAGACTGGATTCATGTTCAGGGCTTCTCTTCATATGTCATGGACTATGTTATAGCTTAAGCTGCTGTGATAATGAGACGCCAGACTTCAGAGGTTTACGCAAGTTTAAATTTTATTTTTCTCTTATAAAAATCCAGAGGTGAACTAGAAGAAATGATTTTTCCATGCTTCCACGTGGAGCTTCCATATTTGTGTCCAAAATGGCTGCTCCAGTTGCTGTCATTTTCCAGTAATAAAAGTGGAATGATGAAGAGAAGAGGGCAGCAAGCAGTAACCTTATTAAGGATGTTACCCAGAAGTTGCGCACATCACATTTTTCAGCCGCACCTGATTGCAAGGGAGACTGGGACGTGTGGTATCTAGTTTGATGATAATATGCACAACTAAAACTTGAGGATTCTACCATTAAAGAAGAATAACAGGAAAATGGACATCAGTGGAAGAACAGTCTCTCACGCAAGTTAGGAATACACCTGTCGGTTAGGGCTTCCCTCAAACTGAGTTATTTGATGGCAGATGTAAGTAAGTGTGCAGCCAAACACAACTTTCCTTAGGTTACTTTTAATTGGCAAACAATTCAGAAGCTAATGGTTCATTTAGTGTGCTAAGGCTCTGCTAGAGCTTTGTCTTCTGGGAGCCTAGAGTTGGATTTGTTTGGTTTTAAAGTGGTAGTTATTATTGAAGAAGAGAAGTACTATAGTGGCAGTGATCTGGTAGGGAGTTGGCTGTTTTTTGAGCCTTTAAAAAAGTTACTTTTCTGTCATGGCAGTTCGGTCAACTGAGTCTTGGAACCCAACCTCACATTCGCAGTCTACAATACATTTTTTTAAATTGTACTTTATTCAACAAGCAATCTATGGAGGTAAGTCCTTTGGATATCTTCCCTTACTACATATGAGGGAAGAAGATTTTATGAGGTTGGAGATTGATATAAATCAATAATTTCTTGTCACTCTGTTGGTTGTTCTAGCACTGATCCTTGAAATCCTGAGCTTTGGATTTTTCTATGGGCTTTCTGTGGTATTGTGATTTCTTTCTTTTCTTTTCTTTTTTACTTTTTAAAGGAAATCAGCCTAGTTATATCTTAGGGTGGGGAAGTATAATTTTTCTTTTCTGTTGCAGATTTATTAGTTGTTATTGGATTTTATCTCAATGTTTTACCACACATTTTATTTAATTTTGATTTGTGAAATATTTCAAACATGATGAAAAGTATTTATGTTTTATATTTTTTCAAAGTGCTCTCAAATATTCTGGAGTTTTTTAGAGAATCCATTCTTGTTTTTCAGTTCTACGAACATTTTCCTTTATATTGTCATAGTAATTGAAATTTTAGAGGCTGCCTTGTCAGTTAGGAATAGGTTTGGCTATGGATGACAGAAAATCCCAAACGAGAGTGGTTCAAACAAGGTATACATTTATTTTGTTTCACGAACATAGTCTAGAGGTAAGTAGTCCAGCACTGAAATTGTAGTTGCCTGACAAATGGGGGCCCCAGCTCCTTCTAACTCCTTTTTCCAACCTTCTCAATATATGGCTTCTATGTCATGGCCCAAGAAGGCTGGTTCATCCTTACCATAATATATGGATTTCAGCCAGAAGGAATGTAGAAGTGGCAAAGAAGGGCACACTCATTATATTACATTTCACTAACTAGATCTTAGTCATTTGGCCACACAGCATTACAATAGTCATTGAAAAATGTACCCAGCTAAAAATTAGGGAATGTATTATCAGGTAAGAAGGGAAAATTGATATGAGTGACAAATTTCCATATTTGCCACAGAAAAGGAAATAAACATCTAGGTGGAATTTGCTATGTTAACCCAAGAAGTAAATCCTTCCTTGAAACTCCTCCAAAATAATTGCATTTATTTTACTAATAGGGAGAAGACCCACATTAGCACATCCTAAGTAACACTGTTTATGACAAAATTTAGTGTGAACATAATGTTCCATTCATGAGTTTCCTTTTCATTTTATTGTTAATTCTATAAGGCAGTAAGCATAGGTAATACATGTGGTTATAATCTATGAGGAGATTGTATTGTGTTATTTAAAGTATGAAACCCCCTTTATCTAAATATGTTATATCATATATGTACTTTCATTCACAAGGACACTAGTAAATTTAAACTTTTTTTAAAAAGAGAGTTAATTTAGCCAAAAAGAGCCAAAAAGTTTCTTATTACAGAAAGCAGCATTCTCATTATTGCACAGAAAATAATCATAAAGTCATCTTTCCCTTCTGGGAGGTCTTGGTATGCTGAGAGTTACAAAATGATCCAGGGAGAAAGTTGTGATAAAGTGACAATGGCATATACTCTTTCCAGTGTAAGGACTGGGCAACAGAAGTCTAACTTATTTTATGCTGATGAACATTGGGTGTAAGATCTTGGCACGAGCACCATGGTTTTCAAATAATAAGCTTTTGAACTGGTACAAGGCCATTATGGCAGAGCAGCAGCCTAGCCCTCTTGTCATTTGTGATAAGGACATCAATATTAGTCATTGTCACCCTTCATTAAGTTCAGATCTTACATTCTTCCATCCCTAAGGGTGTATTTCATTGATGTTTTTCTTAGCAAACACAAGGACACAGGAACACAAGCTCACTTTAAACTAGTAGTTAGAGCAGAATTTATTTTCCTCCATGGGGCGTTAACTACAAAGGGATAAAAATAGTTTTCATCATTTTTTTTCAATTTTATTAGAGCTATTTTGCATGCCTAGTCTTCTTCAAGTAAATGAACTAATTTAAGTACTTTTAAGAGGTAATACATATTATAAGTTATAATATATGTTTTGGCCAGGCACAGTGGCTCACTCCTGCAATCCCAACACTTTGGGAGACCAGGAGGGAGAATCATTTGAGCTCAGCAGTTTGAGGCTCTCCTGGGAAACATGAAACAACTTTCTTTAGATTGTTTTGTATGTTCTGTATGTTCATGAGATCAAGATTTTTAGGTAAAAAGCTGAAGTGAGAACATGTGGTATTTGTTTTTCTGTGCCTGGCTTATTTCACTTAATATAATGACCTCCAGTTCCATCCATATTTCTACATCACATAATTTTATTATTTTATGGTTGAACAGTATTCCATTGTATATTTAAAACATATTTTCTTTATTTTCCATTGATGATCACGTAGGTTGGTTTCATACCTTCAGTGTTGTGAATAGCGCTGTGACAAACATGGGAGTGCATGGCTCCCTTTCGTATACTGATTTTTATTCCTGTGGATAGATACCCAGCAGTGGGATTCCTGGATTGTACAGGACTTTTACTTTTTTGAGATAGCGCCATACTATTTTCCACACTGGTTGTACTAATTTACATTTTCAGCAGCAGTGCTGATTGTTTCTTTTGCAATTCAGATGGTTTTTAGTATAAATAAGTCCCATTTGTCTATTTTTGTTTTTGTTTTCTGTGTTTTTTAAGTCTTAGCTGTAAAATATTTGCTTAGATCAACATCCTGAAGA
The DNA here is from genome assembly GCF_007565055.1 of Rhinopithecus roxellana. Classification (NCBI taxonomy): domain Eukaryota; kingdom Metazoa; phylum Chordata; class Mammalia; order Primates; family Cercopithecidae; genus Rhinopithecus; species Rhinopithecus roxellana. The sequence goes on along the minus strand of NC_044555.1, from coordinate 35,923,011 downwards.
GTTTCTCATTTTCTTTTAGTAGTTTTACAGTTTTGGGTCTTACATGTACGTTTTTAATCCATCTTGAGTTGATTTTTCTATAGACTGAGAAATAGGAGTACAGTTTCATTTCCTGCATATGGTTATCCAGATTTCCCAGCATAAATTATTGAAGAGGATGTTTTTTCTCCAATGTATGCTCTTGGTGGCTTTGTTGAAGATCAATGGGGTATAATTATGTGGATTTATTTCTGGATTCTCTGTTTGTTCCAGTAATCTATGTGTGTGTTTTCTTATCAATACCAAGGTGTTTTGGTTACTATAATCTTGTAATTTTTTTTTTTTTTTTTTTTTTTTTTGAGACTAAGTCTCACTCTGTTGCATAGGCTAGAGTGCAGTGGCGTGATCTTGGCTCACTGCAAACTCTGCCCCACAGGTTCAAGTGATTATCTACCTCAGTCTCCCAAGTAGCTGGGATTACAGGTGCCTGCCACTGCACCCAGCTAATTTTTGTATTTTTAGTAGAGATATGGTTTCGCCATCTTGGCCAGGCTGGTCCCAAACTCCTGACCTTGTGATTCAGCCACCTTAGCCTCCCAAAGTGCTGGGATGACAGGAATGAGTCGCTGCGCCCAACCTGTAATATATTTTGAAGTCAAGTAATGTGATGCATCCAAATTTATTTATTTTTTTAATTTCAACTGTTATTTTAGATTCAGGGGGTACATGTGCAGATTTGTTACATAGGTATATTGTGTGATGATGCTGAGCTTTTGAATACAAATGGTCCTTTCATACAGGTAGTGAGCATAATACTCAATAGTTAGTTTTTTAGCACTTTCACCCCTCCTTCCTTCCCCTTTCAGGTAGTCTTCAGTGTCTATTGTTGCTATCTTTATGTCAGTGAGTACCCAATGTTTAACTACCACTTGTGAGTGATAAATTGTTGTATATGTTGTTGTTGTTGTTAATTTGTTTAGGATAATGGGATATAGCAGCATCCATGTTGCTGCAAACAACATTATTTTATTCTTCTTTATAATTATGTAATATTCCACAGTGTATTTATGCCACATTTTCATTATCCAATCCACCATTGATGGGGACCTATATTGATTCCCTGTCTTTGATATAATGAATAGTATTACAATGAACATATGAGTCTATGTGTCTTTTTGACAGAACAATATGGGTTTTTTTGGATATATATTCAGTAGTGGGACTGTGAGGTCAAATGTTAGTTCTGTTTTAAGTTCTTTGACAATTCTCCTAACTTTTTTTCATAGTGGTTGGACTAATTTACATTTCCACCAACAGTGGTATAAGCATTAGTTTTTCTCCACAGCTTCATCAGCTAAGACTCATATGGAACCAAAAAGAAGTCCAAGTAACTAGAACAATGTCAAGCAAAAAGTACAAAGCTGGAGGATCACATCACCCATCTTCAAACTGTACAATAACTCAGTAGTATCCAAAACTGCACAGTACTGGTACAATAACACGTACATAAACCAATGGAACAGAATAAAAATCCCAAAGATAAAGATGCACAACTACAACCATCTTATCTTTGAGAAAGCTGACAAAAATAAGCAATGGGAAAAGGACTCCCTATTTGATAAATGGTGCTGGGATAGCTGGCTAGCCATGGGCAGAAGAATGAGACTAGATCTCTGCCTTTCACTGTACTAAAAAAGTTAATATGGATAAAGATTTAATACAAGACATCAAACTCTAAGAATCCCAGAAGAAAACCTAGGAAACACCATTCCGGACATTGACGTTGGGAAAGAATTTACGATTATGTCTCAAAAGCAATTGCAACAGAAACAAAAATTGACAAGTAAGAACTGATTAAAGTAAAGAGCTTCTACCAAGCAAAATAAACTGTGAATAGAGTAAACAATCTGCAGAATGGAAGAAAGTATTTGCAAACTATGCACCCAGCAAAGGCCTAGCACCTACAGTCTATATAGAACTTAAACAAGCAAAAAGCAAATAACCTTATTGAAAAATGGAAAAAGGACAATTTCAAACACTTGTCAAAAGAAGATATTAGAGGGGTCAACGAACATATAAAAATGTTCATCGTCACAAATAATCAGAGAAATTAAAATCAAAACCACAATGAGATATCATCTTACACTAATCATAATGGCTATCATTAAAAGTCAGTTTTCTTATTTTGTATCAGGATTGCTTTGGTTACTTGGGCTCTTTTTTGGTTCCACACAAATTTTAGGATTGTTATTTCTATTTCTTTGAAAAATGACATTAGTGTTTTGATAGAGGTTACATTGATTCTGTATAATGCTTGGACAGTATGGTCACTTTAATAATATTAATTCTTCAGATCCATTAGCCTGGGATGTTTTTCCATTTTTGTGTGTCATCAATGATTCTTTTGTTAATGTTTTGTAATTCTTCTTAAGGAGATCTTTTACCTCCTTTGATAAACTCACACCTAGATATTTTCTGTTTTTGTATCTACTATAAATGGGATTTTCCTCTTGATTTATTTTTCATCTATTTCATTATTGATGTACAGAAAATCTACTGATTTTTCTATGTTAATTTTGTATCTTGCAGCTTTACTGAATTTATCATTTCTAAGGGATTTTTTTTGGTGGAGTGCTGTTTTTTCTAGATATATTATGATCACGCTGTCTGAAAAGAGAAACAAGATGATTTTCTCTGTTCCAATTTGGATGTCAATTTTTTATTGACTTATTGCTCTTTTTAGGACTTCCAATACTATGTTCAATAGTAGTGGTGAAAGTGGACTTCCTTGTCTTGTTCCAGTTCTTAGAGGAAAGCTTTTCAATTTTTCCCCACTCAGTATGATGTTAGCTGTGGGTTTGTTGTATACGGCTTTTATTATTTTTAGGTATGTTCCGTCTATGCTTAGTTTGTTGAGAAATGTTATCATGAAGTGATGTTGTATTTCGTCAAATGGTTTTTCTGCCTCTATTGAAATAATCATACTTTTTGTCCGTCATTCTATTGGTGTCATGTATCCCATTTATTGATTTACATACATTTAACCATCCTTGCATCCCTGGAATGAATCCCACTTTATCATGGTATATTATCTTTTTGACATGCAGTTGTGTTTGATTTGCTAGTATTTTTGTTGAGGACTTTCGCATGTATGTTCACCAGACATATTGGCCTTTGGTTTTTTGATGATGTTGTTGCTGTCGTTGTTGTGTCCTTGTCTGGTTTTGGTATCAGGATAATGCTGGCCTCAGAATGAATTAGGTAGAAATTCACTCCTCTTGAAATTTTTTGAGTAGTTGAAGGAGGATTGATAATAGCTTTTCTTTATATGTTTGGTAGAATTTGGCTGTGAATCCATCTGTACCTGGGCTTCTCTTTGTCGGTAGACATGTTATTACCAATTCAGTCATGCTACCTGGTATTGGTCTGTTGAGGTTTTCTATTTCTTCCTGATTCAACCATAGTAGATTGTATGTTTCCAGAAATATATTCATTTCCTCTAGGTTTTCCAGTTTATTAGCATATACTTGTTCATAACAGTCTCTGATGATCTTTTGTATTTCTGTGGTATCAGTTATAATGATACCATTTTCACTTCTGATTTTGTTTATTTGGGTCTTCTCTCTTTTTTGCTTGCTTAGTCTACTTAGTGGTGATATTATGCTTAGCTTCTCGAAGAACCAACTTTTTGTTTCATTGACCTTTTATACTTTTAAGTCTCTATTTTGTTTAGTTTTACTCTGGTCTTTATTATTTATTTTCTTCTGTTAATTTGGGGTTTGGTTTTTTTCTTGTGTTTCTAGTTCTTTGAGGTGCACCATTAGATTGTTTATTTGAAATTCTTTTATTATGTAAGTATTTATTGCTATAAACTTCCCTCTTAACAATGCCTTTGCAGTGTGTCACAGATTTTAGTATGTTGTGTTTCTTTTTTCATTTGTTTCATAATTTTTTTTTTTTTAATTTTCATCTTAGTTTCCTCATTGACCCAAATGATCGTTTGGGAGCATATTGTTTAATTTCATGTATTTGTATAGTTTCCAAAGTCCCTTTTTGTACTGATTTCTAGTTTTATTTCATAGCCATATGAGAAGATACTTTAAATGATTTTTAGCTTTAAAAATTTGTTGAGACTCATTTTGTTGCCTGACATGGTCTATTATGGAGAATGTCCATGTGCTGTTGGAAAGAACGTATACTCTGTAGCTGTTGAGCAGAACATTTTGTAAATGTCTGCTAGGTCCACTTGGTCTAAAAATCAGTTTAAGTCCAACGTTTCTTTGTTAATTTTCTGTCTAGATGATCTATCTAATGTTGAGAGAGGGACGTTGAAGTCCCCAAATAATATTGCGTCTATTTCCTAATTTAGCCCTGATATTTGCTTTGTGAATCTGGGTGCTCAGATGTTGGGTACATATATATTTCGAATTGTTACATATTTTTGCTAGATTGATCCTTTTATCATTATTTAATGACCATTCTGTAGACTTTTACTGGTTTTAACATAAAGTCTGTTTATGGAATATTAATAGAGATACTCCTACTCACTTCTGGCTTCCATTTGTGTGGAGTATCTTTTTTCTTCCCTTTACTTTCAGACTATATGTGTCTTTACAAGTGAGATTAGATTTCTGTAGGGTAGGCAGTGTGAAGTTGGATTGTGGTTTTGGGATTTTTAATATCCATTCGGCCAATCCACATATTTTAACTGAGGTATTTAATCCATTTACACTTAAGGTTATTATTAATATGTGAGGTTTTTCCTTATCATATTGTCAATCATTTTCTGCTTGTTTTGTATACTGTTTATTACTTCTTTTTCTTTTGTTTATTGTCCTTTTGGTTTTCTGAATTTTGTAGTAGTACAATTTGGATCTTTTGTCGTGCTCATTTGTATGTTTGCTTTACCAGTGAGTTTTATATTTTCATCTGTTTTCCCATTGACAAATGCACTCCTTTCTCTTGCAGGTTTAGAATTCCCTTGAGCATTCGTTTTAGGACAAGTTCAGTGGTAATAAAATTCCTCAGTATTTGGTTATGTTGGAAAGACTCTTTCTCCTTATTAATGTAGAATAATTTTGCTGAAAATAGTATTCTTGAGTGGCATTTTATTTCTTTCAGCACTTTAAATATATCATACCATTCTCTCCTGGCCTATAAGTTTTCTGCTGAGTTCTCTGCTGTTAGTCTGATGAGGGCTTCTTCATTGATGACTAGATGATTTTTCCTTGCTGTTTTTAGAATTTCCCTTGTCATTGACTTTAGATAATTTGTAATGTGCCATGGAGCAGAACTTTTTTGCATTATATATGTTTGGGGATCACTAGGCCTCCTGAATCTGGGTGTCTAAGTATCTTGCTAGGCTTGAAAAGTTTTCATTTATTATCTCATTAAACAGGGTTTTCAACTCTTGTTCTCTCATTGTCTGGGGTTTCAATAATTCATATATATTGTTTTCACTTTATGGTGTCCCTTGTATCACAAAGGTTTTGATCATTCTTTTTAATTTATTTCTATCTGACTTAGTGATTTCAAATTGCTGGCCTTACAGTTCTGAAATTTGTTCTTCTGTTTGATGTAGTCTATTGTTGAAGGTTAGGAATGTGTTATCTATTTCATTCAAAGAGGTCTTCATTTCCAGAATTTCTGTTTAGTTCTTTTTTATGATATTTTATTTTTTTTCCTAGATTTTGTGAATTTATTTTTGTTTGGAATCTGTTTCTGAAGAATGATTGTACTTATTTGGAAGTGTTGTATTTCCTTGCTTTATTATGTTTTCTCTGTTGTCACATTGTTATGTGTGCATCTAGCGTAATAATCAATGCTTCCATTTTCTTTAATTTGCTTTCATACACAAGGACTTTTACTCGAAGATACAGCAGTGGTGTTTATTGTGTAGGGACCTTTGTATTTGATTCTGAGTGTGTGCAATAGTGTGTTATCTGTATTGTTTCTTCAACTGTAAACAATATCAGTGGTATCTATTTTTCCCCAGTTATTAGTGTGTGAGTATTAGTGCAGGCTATGGCGAAATTTTGCTGGGAACAGACATACCATGTGGACTGTTTTTTTCACCCCCGTGGTTGTAGTCGTGAACTAAGCATGCCTGTCTTGGGCTCCAGGGTGGCATATGCTGGCAGCAGTGTTATCGTGACCAAGCAGGCCAATTCCTGGGCCTCCAGTTAGGTTGCTCAGATTCTAGTAGTGGCAGCAGTAAGCTGAGTAGTTAAGCAGTTTCTCACGTCTCTCACAGGTAGTGTGGTGTGGGTGATGGCAGTAGCAGTTCCAGAACAACCATCTGGATTCTGAGTTATACACACTAATGTTGACAGTGGCTACTATTTGTGGTCACCACTCACAACCCCAGACATGCAGCTATTCAGCTCACCCATTCTCAGTGGCAGTAGCACTATAACATTGCATGGAGGAGAGGAACTATTCCCTTGCACATGAACCCAAGCACAGAGGCCACACTGCCAGTGGTAGCACAGTTGCCATTAACAACCCTGCTAGGGCAGCACAGAAGGGAAATGCTGGGTCAGATTCCCCATAGAGTGTCCCTACTTGGGCATTGCCTAGTGGAGCTGTGAGAAGAGGGCCACCGTCCTCCAGACCCCAAAAGGGTAGATCCACTGACAAAAGCTGCAGACACTCAACACCAGCCCATGAAAGCAGCCTGGAGGGAGGCTGTACCCTGCAAAGCCACAGAGGCAGAGCTGCCCAAAACCATTTTGCATCAGTGTGACCTGGATGTGAGACCTGGAGTCAAAGGAGATCATTGTGGAGCTTTAAAATTTGACTTCCCCAATGTATTTTGCACTTGCATGGGCCCTGTAACCCCCTCTGTCCAATTTCTCCCATTTGGAACAGCTGTAGTTATCCAATACCTGTACCCCCATTGTATTTAGGAAGAAATTAGCTTGCTTTTGATTTTACAAGTTCATAGGCTTGAGGGACTTGCCTCATCTCAGGTGAGACTTTGGACTGTGGACTTTTGGGTTAATGCTGAAATGAGTTAAGACTTTGAGGGACTGTTGGGAGGGCATGATTGGTTTTGAAATGTGAGGACATGAGATTTGGAGGGGCCAGGGGCAGAATGATATGGCTGGACTGTGTCCCCACCCAAATCTGTACTTGAATTTTATCTCCCAGAGTTCCCACATGTTGTGGGAAGGACCCAATGGGAGGTAATTGAATCATGGGGTCTGGTCTTTCCTGTGCTATTTTCATGATGGTGACTAAGTCTCAAGAGATCTGATGTGTTTATCAGGGGTTTCTGCTTTTGCTTCTTCCTCATCTTTCTCTTGCCACCACCATGTAGGAAGTGCCTTTTGCCTCTTGCCACGAGTCTGAGGCCTCCCCAGCCGTGTGGAACTGTAAGTTCAATTCAACCTCTTTTTCTTCCCAGGCTCAGGAATGTCTTTGTCAGCAGCATGAAAACGAACTAATACAACTATTTACTAACATTCGGGAAAACGTAGTTAAAAGGCAGGAAGAAAAAAATAAGAGTAGGGGATTGGCAGGGACATACAGCTAATGACAAAGCTATGTTTTAAACTCAACTACATCTCTCTCCAAACTCAGGCTCCTAGACATTGTACTAATTGTTCTCAAACTTAGAGTATGTAGGAACCATGTAGAAATGAAGATTTCTTAAATTCACTGCGGAAGAATCTTATTCAATAAAGTTGAAATAAAGCACAGGTGATCCTGATAAAAGTGAATATTGCGTTAGATAGGATCTGTACCCAAAGCTGAACTGTTATAATGAAGAATCCTCAATATAAAACAGAGAGTTTATTTTTCTCTTGTCTCTCTCTTCATAGCTAAGTGATGTTCCAGGGTAGATAAGTGTTTCTGAGCCACAAGGTTATGTAGACACCTAGATTCCTTCTGTATCGTTGTTCTGCCATATACCAAGTATTATCCTTTTCTGTAGCATTTGAGGTCTTGCTCAACAGCTGACCATAGAAAGGAGGCATGAGAGGAAGTTAAGGGGCAAATAATTTTTCTTTAAGAATGTGACATGGCAGTAAACATATCATTTTGGCTCACATAACATTGAGCCAAATGAAAATCCTGATGAAATGACTGATGGAAATCCAGTCATACAGCTATATTAAGCTGCAAAGGGAGCTCAGAATCTTAATCTCTAGATAAATATACATGTGCATTACTAAAACCTGATGGGGTGTTTGTTACTAAAACTGAGAAGGGGAGAATAAATATTAGGGGTGTGCTAGTAGCTTCTGACATAATAGACTTCACTTTTAAAAAACACTTAATATTTCTAAAATAGCTTATAGGAAGTCAATCCTGTTACAATGCTATAACAGATACTACTGCAAATGCTAGTTGTTAGCAAACACACTGAGAAACCCTGTAGGATAAACTTGCTTTTAATTCTAGAATATTTAGATCAACACTAAAAATTAAAACTGCTGTTTAAGTAAAACAAGCAAATGAACAAACAAGCAAAAACAATCCAAGGACTACGTAGCAAAGGACACATTAGTTTGTGTAACAATTTTAAAAACCCACCCCATGAATTTTCACACCTGATATGGTCTCATTCTCAAAGTTCTTGACACGGGAATAGGAATTAAGAGCTATAGAAATACAAAGGAAAGAGAAAAATCAAGTTGGGAAATTCAAAAGAAGCTTCTTAAAAGAGGTTATATTTGAATCACATCATGAAGAGTGGCTAGAGTTTTGTAAGTTGAGTTGAAGAGAACAGTGTTCTAGCTCCACTTCAAGGAAGTAATATGATAACATAAATGGAGAAAAAGGAAAAAAGAAAGAAAATGTGAAATATTCTCAATGAATTTCTAATTGAACTAAAAGGATTTTTAGAATAACCCCAACTAAAAACTGGAGGTGATAAAAGATGAGGGAACAAACATTAAAAAAAAAAAAAAAAAAAAAAGGCCGGGCGCGGTGGCTCAAGCCTGTAATCCCGGCACTTTGGGAGGCCGAGGCGGGTGGATCACGAGGTCAGGAGATCGAGACCATCCTGGCTAACATGGTGAAACCCCGTCTCTAATAAAAAAACACAAAAAACTAGCCAGGCGAGGTGGCGGGCGCCTGTAGTCCCAGCTACTCGGGAGGCTGAGGCAGGAGAATGGCGTAAACCTGGGAGGCGGAGCTTGCAGTGAGCTGAGATCCGGCCACTGCACTCCAGCCTGGGCGACAGAGTGAGACTCCGTCTCAAAAAAAAAAAAAAAAAAAAAAAAGAAAAAGAAAAAAAATCCTAGCTTGCTGCATTACTTCTATTCCTTTATCTATTTGCATATTAATTTAACTTTTATGGGGTAGGAACAATATCACAGAATTGTAACTAAATTCAGTGTTCTATTGACTTGACAACCAAAAGACTATTTACTCTAGTAAATTAAAGGGGGAAAATGTTAAACACTACAGATTCTGCTTTACTAAGTTTCCCCTAAATATTCATTAAATTATCTCCCGTATGTCTCTGAACTTGTGCAGTGAACATCAATTCAATTGTCTTTTTTTTTTTTTTTTTTTTCTTGAGATAGAGCCTCACCCTGTCTCCTGGGCTAGAGTGCAATGGCATGATCTCGGCTCACTGCAGCCTCCGCCTCCCAGGTTTAAATGATTCTCCTGCCTCAGCCTCCAGAATAGTTGGGATTACAGGCACCCGTGACCATGCCCAGCTAATTTTTTTTGTATTTTTAGGAGAGACAGAGTTTCACCATGTTGGCCAGGCTGGTCTTGAACTCCTGACCTCGTGATCTGCCCACTTCAGCCTCCCAAAGTGCTGGGATTACAGGCGTGAGCCACCGCGCCACCCGGCCTCTGTTGTCTTTTTTTCAGCTTTTGATGCTTTCTAATCTAAATGGTAACATTTTAAGATATTATTTTTGCTATATGAATACATAATTAATTTTTTTAATATTTATTCACTCAGTGAAGAAGCTGCATGATAGAAATAACAGAATTTCATCTGACTGTATTAAGAGCTAGTTTGACAGTAGCTAGGGGCAAAGCTGTAAAGTGTAGCAGAAATTGTCAAGTGTCCTAGTCTTCATTGATAAAAGATTCACACACCACCTTTCAAATGTTATTATCTTTCTTTATAATGTATTGATTCTTCCTCCTTTTTATAAAGTACTTTCTCCATAAGTACTTACATGTTTTTTCTTTAAATATATGTTGAAACATTATCATTCATCTATGTGAGCAAGAGTGGAAAACATTGGAGTGGTTCATGTAAAATTTCTGAATTAATGATGTCAGAAAAATCCATACTTTCTAAGTTGACATTTTTAAAATACAAATATGACATTGACAATCAACTGCCATACATTATATTTGTTCATATAACAGAATATGCATTTTGGAGTCTCACAAACTGCAATTCAAAGTTTATGTTTGTCACCTACTAAATATGTATCCCTGGGCAAGTTATTTAAACTTAGGAGAGGTAACATCCGTAAAACAATTTGCACATTGCTTAGCAAACAGTGAATGCTCAATAAGCAGGAGTTTTTAAAATTATGTAAAAATAATATGTGAGAAATGACTAATAATTATTTCATCGGTAAAATGATTTATAAATACGTGTGTGACTTCAATATTTTTTACATCAACTTTTTGAAAATTCTGAAGGGAGTAAAATACCTTTATATTATTTTCAGAATAGCTAGTCATGAATTCAGACATTATTGCCCCAAGGGCTGAATCTCATTTGAATCAGATATTTTAACTGATTAAGATTAAGTCATTTCTATTATAGTTAGAAATAAATAAATCATTTGAGGCACTGACTTCTCTTTTAGAAAGCACTCACATCAAGTGGGTCTCATTGTTTCCCTTCTCAAGTGGACTATTCCACTTTTTTCCTTTGAAATACATTTTCTCACTTTGTTTTAGATGAGAAAATATATTATAGAACATTACAATTCAAGAAAATATTAAAGATCTGAGATAGAACATGTTACAAAGTCGAACATCACACAGAAAACTTGCAAAATAATCATAGTATCAATTTCTTTAATAGAGTTTTTTAATTCCAAAATATTTTCAATATAGCATGTAACTTGAATACTTCTTAGATGTGCCTTTGGCAGTTATATGTATGGAGTAAAATATTTTTCCTAATAAAACTCTGGTTCATATCCAATTCACCTGTCTTATCTATATATACATAATCATTCAATTGGTGTGACAATATTACTATAAATCCTCATTCAAACCCTATCACCCAAAGGGAATATTGTTATGAGCACTTCTCTATGTTTTGTTTTTAAACATTATTCTTAAGTCAAACCTATTTGACAATACAATATGTAGAAAACAATATACTAAATGTTACATGGGGTAAGACTGACTAAGTCATTATGGTGTGGTAAAAAATAATTGTGTACAAAATCTGATATTCTTGTTTCAAATTTTGGCTCTTACCATTTACGTGACTGTATAACTTTGAGCAGGTTAATTAGCCTCTTAATTTTTATATAATGTCTACTGTAAGTAATGATTAGTAAAAAATAATTTGATCTTAGAAAGTGAAGCAATGAATGGCAAATGTGGAATATATACATAAACAATTAAGCCTTAGACAAAGCTGGGACAAGATATCCCAAAGCTTTGCAACTGCTTTCCATTGGTTAGAAAGCTCAGATGTTGGTAAGGAGCCTGATGGCATGAAATCAGAATATCCTTCTATAATCTGTTGGATTGCAGAATGGGATTGTCATGGACAAAGAAAATTTCATAACTTCCCATTTTAACATGCAACCCCAAATACTCAGAATTAATTGCAATAAAGGATAATTAATCCTTTTTCTATCTGATATGAGCTTTTCTGCATCTTCAGAAACATGAGTTCCTCAAATAAACAAGCAATGTTCTATCAAAGACACGGGCAATTTATGCACAATTGGCAGAAGTGATTATATAAGGAAACTATATAAAATTAGAAAACAAATTAGAAAATTTGAAAACAAATACTTCATAGTTATTATTTCCTTAGATTAGGTCAAAAATTAATTTAGATCACAGAAGCAAGATATACTATATGCCCTAACAAAGAATTATGTAATTTGTTCTGAAAATAACACTAATGTATACATAGACTTTTTTTAGAAATGTAGGGAATAATTTTATGAGTGTTTATTTCTGTGTTATATTATTGGAAGTTTGGAAGAAGTGTGAAAAGGAATTTCGCTTTAGTATTTTTTATGTTTTGGTCTTCCTTTTTCCTTCCTTCTTTCTTTTTGAAATTACATTACTCTACTTAAAAAGTAGTTGATAGAAGTGGCACGAAAATTTAGTGGAAAAGAAAGGATAATTCATTACTAAGTTTGGGAGTAATTATTCTTTCTTTATAGAAATGTATAATATTAGATCTCTAGATTGCACCAAGTGGAAAAAAAATGAAATTCTATATAGATTAAAAACCTGACCATGTAAAACAAAATCTTCAACACATTTGAAATTTATGTAGAAAAACACTTTCTGGTATCTAGATAGGGGATAGTTCCTTTAAGAAGAGTGATGAAGCACAAATTATAAGGAAAATGTAGTCATTTAACTATACAAACATTCAAAATATTATGAAAGCAAAAATATGACAGAAACACAGTTAAAATATTTCCACTTCTAGCTGTAATAGAGTAATGAGGACTAAACTTGCTAGTTCACCATAAAAAAATAGGAAAATGAACAAAATACTGTACTTAAAATTGTTTTCCATTTGTACAGAGGCAGCACAAGACTGTCATGCCTCAGTAAAGGGAAACTAATGAGGATACCATTATCATTGCCTATATTTCTGCTTGGAGCCAGCACATTCCGGACCACAGCTCAAGGAGTAAGAACCCAAGCAGAGCCTTGTGGTCGTGTTGAGTTGAGGAGATAGAGGTTAGAATTAATGGTGTTTGCAGTGGGTTCAATCTGTGACTACAGGAAGAAAGGTATACAGAGCAGAAGATCTGGAAATATTTTACATCATTTCCATCCTTTTACATTTATTGGGAGTTGCTTTATGACCCAGTATATTATATATCCTGGAAAATGTTCTATATGCATTTGAGAAAATAAATATTCTACTGCTGTTGAGTGAAATATTCTATACATGTCTGTTAGGTCTGGTTGGTGTATAATGTTCAGGTCTATTTTCTGTTTTTATACTAGGCCTAGTTATCTATCCATTATTTAAAGTTAAGGATTAAAATCCCTAAAAATCATTGTTTAATTATCTGTTTCTTCTTTTGATTCAGTCAGTTTTTGCTTCACAGAATTTGAGATTCCATCATTAGGTGAACTGATATTTGTAATTATTATATTATGTAGAACACTGTTTATTTCATTATTATTCATTATCCCACTTTATCCCTAGTAACATTTTTTCTTATGAAGTCTAATTCTTTTTATATAAGCCACTCAAGTTTTCCCTTAATTGTTGTTTCCTTAATATATGTTTTTCCAACCTTTTCCTTTTAATCTCTTTGCAACTTAGGATTTTGTTTCTTGTAGAAATCACATAATGGCATTGTTTTATTTTTTTTATTCCAGTCTGAGAATTTTTATCTTATGATTAGATTACTTAATCTATTCACATTTAACATCATTGTTGATATAGTTCGATTTATGTCTGTCATTTTACTTTTTGTTTCTCTATGCCTCATATCTTTTTCTTCCTTTATACATCCATTATTCCTTTATTTTCCATGAAATGAATATTTTCTAGTGTAACAAATTGTCTTAATGGTTTGTTTTACTATATTTTTGAGTTATTTTCATACTAGTGGCTCTAGGGCTTACCATGTAAAACTTATTGGAGACTATTTTAGCTTCACACTAATTCAATTCCACTGAGGTATAGAATTACTACTCTTAAATAGCTCTATAACTTCTTCCCACTTTTTGCTATTATTATATGTAGAATACTTAAGTATAACAGCAATATATAGTCACAGGTAATTCTTTATATAACTTTATATATATTAAATAATCTGAAAAAGAAAATAAGTAATTAAATACTTATAATTTGTCATACTTACCTTATTACTAACCCTTTGTGGTTTTCTTCATTTTTCCTATGAGACTGAATTACCATGTAAGCTGTCATTTTATTACTTCAGTACAAAATTGCTCTCACACACCTGCTTTGTGCTATTATTGTCAAATATACCACCTTTCTGTATGTCATAGACCCATAATACACTTATATAAATACTGTATACAAGTGCTTCTTAAATCGTTTAAAGGCAGAAAGAAAAGTTTCATTTATACAGTCTTTTATAATCACATAATAACTTTTATTTGTGTTCTTTCTTACTGTGGATTCAAATTTCCATCTGTAGTCACTTTCTCTCAACCTGAAAATCTTCTAATATTACTTGTAAGGCAGGTCTACTAGCAATGAAATCTGTCAGGGTTTGTTTATCTTAGAATATATTTATTTTGTGTTTATTTTTGAAGATGTATTTTTGTTATATATGAGATTCTTGTTTGAGAATTTTTTACTGTCAGCACTTTGAATATGTTATCTCTGCTACACTAGACTGCTTTCTAGTCTCCAAGGTTTCCAATGAGAAAATGGCTATTAATATTAACTAGTGTTTCCTTGTATATCATGAATTATTTTTTCTCTTGTTGCTCTTACATTTTTTTGTCTCTGTCATTATGTACTTTTGCTGTAGTGCATCTGGGTGTGGATCTCTTTGAGTTCAACCTACTTGAAATTTGGTAAGTTTCATAGATGTATAGATTAACATTCTTAAAATCAAATTAGGAAAGTTTTCAGTTATTTCGTGAAGTATTTTTTCTGCTAATTTATCTTTATCCTGTTCTTCTGGTACCCCCATAAAGTGTATGTTCATGTGCTTAAGGATGTCTCACATTTGTCTGAAAATGTTAAATTATCTTTATTTTTGTCTTTCTCTGTACTTCAGATTATATAATCTCTATAGACTTATTTTCAAGTTTGTACATTAGTCCTTTCTCATACTGCTATAAAGAAATTCCCAAGACTGTATAATTTATAAAGAAAAGAGATTTCATTGGCTTATAGTTCTGCAGACTGTACAGAAAGCATCGTAGCATCTCCTTGGCTTCTGGGGACACCTCAGGAAATTTACAATCATGGCAGAAAGTGGAGGGTAAGCCAGCACTTCACATGGTCAGAGTAGAAGAAAGAGAGGGTGAGCGGGGAGGTTCCACACACTTTTAAATAATCAGATCTCATGAGAACTCACTCGCTATTAGGAGAACAGCACTAAGGGAATGGTGCTAAACCATTCATGAGAAACTGCCTTTATGATCCAATCACCTCCCTCCAGGCCCCACCTCTAACATTTGGGATTAGAATTAGACATGAGATTTGGGCAGAGACACAAATCCAAACCATATGAGTTTCTTAATTCTTTCTTCTGTCAAGTCTGTTGTTGAGACTCTCTAATGAATTTTTTATTTCAGTAATTAGACATCTTAACTCTAGAATTTTTATTTGATTCTTTTTTTATAATTTCTAATTATTTATTGATATTCTGTATTTGGTGAGACATTGTCATTATAGCTTCTATTATTTAAGCATAATTTTCTTTCACTTTTCTTGAAAATTCTAAATTGTAGGTATGTAATATAGCAACTGTGTTTACTTACTCTCTTCCTCACTGTGTTTCCTCCACCCCCAGGCTCTTTTGATCCTTGTTCTTTGCCTTTTTATTAGTTTTGTGATTTGTCTGGGCTATTTTAGTGAAGTATGTTACCATGTAGTCTGCAGCCTTTCTTTTCTCTCCTGAGAGGTCACAACATTGGGCATGTGCACAGTCACTCTGAGATGGTGACAATCTTAGCAGGACTCTGCTCAATTGCCTCTTTTTCTGGTCTCTATGTTAAGCTGTCTGCCTCAATTAATATGCCACCCACTTGTTAGGCTGCTTTCATTACAAGCTGATTGCTCTATTGATTTTGACAATTGTCTTGGTCATAAAATACTCCATCATCTGAACTAGTTAAAAAGAGACTAAGGTAATTTTTTAGAGAATATAAATAAAAAACATGCATACATGCACACAAAAACTAATGGATATTATGGAGTTGAAATTACAATAAATACATTAAAACATTAAAGAAAAATAACAGCAGATTTGAGCTGGCAGAAAGAAAATTGGTCCCCTTGAAGACAAATACTTTTAGCTTATCCCATCTAAGATACAGAAAGAAAAATGAATAAAGAGAAACTAAACAGAGCCTCAGAGTCCTGTGGGACAACATAAACATAATGGGAATCAAAAGAAGAAGAGACAGAGAAAAGGACAGAGAGAATATTTGAAGAAATCATGGTCAAAAACTTCTGGAGTTTGATGAAATAAATTATTCTACATAGCCAAGAAGTGCAAACATCTCCAAAGAGAAAAAATAAAATCCTCAAGGACATTTAAATTTAGACACAAAATCAAACTGTTGAAAGACAAAGAAAGAATATAGAATGCAGCAAGAGAAAAACAACTCATCACATGAAAAGGTATCCTCAATAAGATTAACAGCAGATTTCTTATCAGAACTTTGGAGAACAGAAGAGAGTAAGATGACATAGTCAAAGTACTGAAAGCAAACAGCAAACCAGTAGATCTATATCCAGCAAATTATTTTTTTTATTTTTTATTTTTTATTTTTTTGAGATGGAGTCTTGCTTTGTCGCCCAGGCTGGAGTGCAGTGGCCGGATCTCAGCTCACTGCAAGCTCCGCCTCCCGGGTTTATGCCATTCTCCTGCCTCAGCCTCCCGAGTAGCTGGGACTACAGGCGCCTGCCATCAGCAAATTATATTTTAAAAATAACAAAGACATTTATATATTCCAAAAAAGATAAAAACTGAGATAATTCATAAATAGCCAATTATCTTTAAGAAATATCAAAGGGAGACCTTCAGTCTGAAATAATAAGACATTAAACAGTAACTCAAATTCACATAGAGAAATAAATAACACTGGTAAGATGACCAAATAGGTTAATATGAAAAAAAGTATAAATGCACTCTTTTTTGTAACATTATTTCCCTTATCTTAAGCACAATTGTATAAAGCAGTAATTATATATCAATTTTAACAAACACACAATGTATTAATATGCAATTGTATGGGAACAGTACAAAAGAGAGGAGGGATAATAGAGATATAGAGGAGAAACTGAGTTAGTATTAATCAAAACTAGATTGTTATAAGTTAACATACACACTCCAATAATCCCCAGAGAAACTACTAAGAAAATAACTCAAAAATAGAGTTGAAAAAATGGCAAAGAAATTAAAACATTAGAGATGAAAATACCTATTTAATACAAAAGAAGGCAGTAATGAAGGGAGAGAGGAACAAAAAGATTTAACATACAGAAAATAACAGCAAATGGTAGACTTAAGTCTGAAACGTTTATTAAACAGTAAATGTGAATTGAATACTCTAAAAGGGAGAGATCGGCAGAATGGATAAAAACAAAAATACTGGTACATTTATATGCTGTCTACACAGACACACTTTAAATTCAAGCAAAACTAGGTTGAAAGTAAAAGGATAGGAAAAGAAATGGCATGCAAACAGTACTGAAATGATAGCTGCAGTAATTACGTTAGTATCAGACAAAGTAAAGTTTAAGATAAAATGTTACCAGAGATACAAAAAGTCATTTTATAGTTGTAGAAAGTTTAATCCATCAAACAATTATAAACATATGTTCACCTAACACCACAGTTGCAAAATACATAAAGTAAAACCTGACATAATTGAGGGTAGAAATAGGCAATTCAAGAAGAATTGTTGGAGATTCCAATATTCCACTTCTAATAAAGGACAGAACTAGAAAGAAGTTCAACGATGAAATGGAAGATGGGGACAACATTCTAAAACACCTAAAACTAACATATCTATAGAATCCCTTATGCAACAAGTGGAGCATCCACTTTCTACTTAAGTGCATGTTGTGTATTGTACAGAATAGGCCACATATAAAGCCACGAAACAAGTCTCCATAAATTTAAAAGCACTGACATAATATAAAGGATGTTCTCCAATCACAAAAGATTAAAATTAAAAATAAATAATAGAAGAAAATTTGAGAAATTCACAAACACCTAAAAATTAAATGACACACTACTAAATAATCAATGGGTCCAGGAATAAATTCCAAGATGATGAATGAAAATGTAAATACAACATACCAATATGTATGAGATGAAACGAAACAGTGCTTTAGAGGGTGTATTAGTTTCCTAGGGCTGCTGTAACAAAATATCATAAATTGCGCGGCTTAAAACAACAGAATTTATTATCTCCCAGTCATTGAGGCTAGAAGTCAGAAATGAAGGTGTTGGCAGAGATGTTCTCCCTCTGAAACCTGTAAGAGAATCCTTTCCTGCCTCTTCCTAGCTTCTGGTGGTTAGCTGGAAGTCTTTGGCATTTCTTGGCTTGCAGACACAAAATTCTCATCTATCTTCACGTGGCATTTTCTCTATATGCCTTCATATCATTTTCATTCTGCATATGTCATCATTATTTTATAAGTAAACTAGTCATATTGAATTAAGGCATCCTTAATGAATTAATCTTGATGAAATCTGAAAATTACTTATTTCCAAATTAAGATGAAATTTAAAGGCATTAAGGTTTATGACTTCAAAATATCTTTTTGAAGGGAAAAGATTCAACACATAGCTGAGGAAATTTATAGTTGTAATGCCTACATCAAGAAAGAATTATTTCAAATTAATAATGTAAACTTCTACATTAAGAAAATAGAAAAACACAAACTTAAACCCAAAGGAAGCCGGAGAAAGTACACAATAAAGGTTTAAAAAGAAAGAAATAAAATAGAGAATAGGAAGGTAGTAGAAAGAAACAATAAAACTAAAAGCTTTTTTTTTTGAACATATAGACAATCATGACAAACATTTAACTAAACTGACCAAGAAAAAAGACAGAGTACTCAAATTAATAAAAACAGGAAAGAAAGAAGTGACGTTACCACCAATCTTACAGAAAGAAGAGTAATTAAAGAAAATATTATGAACAACCCTATTTCAAAAAAAAAAAAAATAGGCAACTTGATGAAGTGGAAATTTTTATATAAAGACAAGAACTATAGAGACTTATTCAAGAAGAAATGGAAAATCTGACTATATTCTTTAATAAGTAAAGACACTGAGTTATTAATAAACATATTTTCCACAAAGAGCAACCCAGGCCTGGATGGCTTTATTGGTGAATTGTAGCAAATGAAAAACTAATTCAACTTAAAAAAAAGCAGAAGAAACTTTTGGTCAAATAGAAGAGGATGCAACACAACCCAACTCATTCTTTTAGGCTAGTATTACCCTGATGCCAAAATCAGACAGAGACTGTCTTATTCAGTTTGCTCTGCTATAAAAAATATAACATAGACTGGGCAGATTAAACCATGGACATTTTTTTTCTCACAATTCTATAGGCTGGGAAGTTTAAGATCAAAGTGTCTGTAGATCTTATGTCTAAGAATAAACATTTTTCTTATTTGCAGATGGCAATCTTCTCATTGTATCTACATAGTGAAGAACAGAAAAACTAAGAGCAGGTGCTCCTTTCTCTTCTTGTAAGAGCACAAATCTCATTCATGAGGGCTACACCCTCATGAACTAATTACTTTCTGTCTAAGTTCACTTAGGCTGCTATAACAAAATAACTTACATTTGATAATTTATTTAAGAATGCAGGCACGTACTACTCACTGTTCTGAAGGCTGGGAAGTTCAAGATTCCCATACCAGCAGATTCAATGTCTTGTCAGATCTCACTCTCTGCTGTGAAGATGGCACCTTATAGCTTTGTCCTCACATGAAAATGAAGTGAAGAAGCTCCATCAGGCCTCTTTTATAAGGGTGCTAATCCCATTCATGAGGGCCTATCTAATCACCTCCCAAAGACCCAACCTGTGAATACTATTGGGAAATAGGTTTTAAAATATAAACTTTATGGGGGGACACATTTAGACTATAACATTCTGCACCTGACCCACTAAATTTATTTTCTTCTCATATAAAAATATATTCATTACATCCCAATAACTCTATAAGTCTTAACTTATTTTAGCATCAACTGAAAATATCAAGTCCAGAGTATCATCTCAATATCATCTAAATTGGATATGAGTGAGACTTAAGGTACCAAATTAGGCAAATGACTTTCTAACTGCAAATTTGTGAAATCAAGTAAGTTATGTGCCTCCAAAACACATAGTGACAGGCATAGGGCAGACGTTCCAATTCCAAAAGAGAGAAATAGGAAAAAAGAAAGGAGTGACAGGTACTGATCAAGCTCAAAACCCAACAGGGCAAACAACATTACATTTCAAAGCTTGAAAATAATCTTCTTTGACTTAATGTCTCACCTTCCAGACAGACTTAGGCTGAGATAAGGTCCTCAAGTGTCCAACAGGCACCACCATCATGTATTTGCTGGGTCCAGCCCATATGGAAACTCTAATGTGTTGAGGTTGTATGCTTGCTGCTCTCCCAGGCTATAGTTACATGCTGCTGGCTCTACAAGTGTGAGGTTTCAAGTGTAGCCCTATCTCCATGGCTCCACCAGGTCTTATCATAGTTGGGACTCTCTTTGATGTCCCTGACCCCATGGTTCTGCTGGGCATGGCTCTAGTGGGGGTACTGTGGTGACTGTGACCCTGTGGTAGTCCTCTGTCCATTCCCCAAGGATCTCCAGGGTATCCTTTGAAATCTAAGTGAAGGTAGCCATGCCTCTACAGCTTGTGCACTTTGCCTGCCTGTGGAAATGATGCTGTATGGACACCACGATAGTTTGCCACCTATGCCTTGCAAAGGGGTGGCCCAAGTCACCCCTGGGCCCATTTAAACCACAAGCGGGCTTGCCAAGGAGTACCACACCAGAATGTTGAGACCAGAGCCTTGAAATTATTCTGTCCCCAAGGCCCTGGAATTCTGGGCCTGTGATGAGAAGGGTAGTGACAAAGTTCTCAAAAATGCGTTCAGGGCTAGTCTTGAACTGTTTGAATAGCATTTTGTTCCTCATTTTCATCTGCGATCTCATTAGAATGGCTTTTACTCTCCGTATTTCAACCAACATTCTGATCGTGATCATTTAAGTAATTGCTAAAAAACAAAAATTGAGGCTTTCTCTACAGCCCTCCTCTTCTTCTGAAACCTCACTAGATTACCCTTAATGCTCAATTAACGGCAATGTAGGCTTTTTCTAGCATACTCCTACAAATTCTTCCAGCAACTACCTGTTACACAGTTTCTTTTATTTTTTTCCAATTATACTGTTTTTATTATTTTAAAATGTACAATTTGATTATTATTGACTATAATCCCCCTGTTGTGCTATCAAATACTGGGTCTCTTTCATTCTATGTTTTTCGTTACTCATTAGCCATTCCCACATTTCTACCCCACTCCACTGCTACCCTCCTCAGCCTCTGGTAACGATCCTTCTACTCTCTATCTTCATGAGTTCAATTGTTTTGATTTTTAGATCCCACAAATAAGTGAGAACATGCAATGTTTGTCTTTCTGGGGTGGCTTATTTTAGTTACCTTAATGGCCTCCGGCTCCATCCATGTTGTTGCAGATGACAAGATCTCATTTTTTCTTATGGCTGAATGGTACTCCATTGTGTATATGTACCACATTTTCTTTATCCATTCATCTGTTGATGGACACTTAGGTTGCATCCAAATCTTGGCTATTGTGAACAGTGCTGCAACAAACATGGGGGTGCAGATATCCCTTCAATACTCTGATTTCCTTTCTTTTGATTATATACCCAACTATGGGATGCTGGATCACGTGGTAGCTCTATTTTTAGTTTTTTGAGGAACAAAAAGCCAAAAAAACCCTGTTTTCCATAGTGGTTATGCTAATTTACATTCCCACCAAAAGTGTACGAGGGTTCCCTCTCTCTACATCTTTAGCATTTTTATTGTCTATGTTTTGGATAAAAGCCATTTTAACTGGAGTGAGATGATATGTAGTTTTGATTTGCATTTCTCTGATGGTCAATAATGTTGAGCACCTTTTCATATGCCTGTTTGCCATTTGTGTGTCTTCTTGAGGAGTATGTATTTAAATCTTTTGTGTATTTTTAAATTGGATTATTAGACTCTTTTCCCTACAGAGTTGTTTGAGCTCCTTGTATATTCTTGTTATTAATCCCTTGTAAGACGGGTAGTTTGCAAATATTTTCTCCCATTCTGTGGGTTGTCACTTTTTTTTTTTTATTTTTATTTTTATTATACTTTAAGTACTAGGGTACATATGCATAATGTGCAGGTTTGTTACATATGTATACTTGTGCCATGTTCGTGTGCTGCACCCATCA
Organism: Rhinopithecus roxellana; assembly: GCF_007565055.1. NCBI lineage: Eukaryota > Metazoa > Chordata > Mammalia > Primates > Cercopithecidae > Rhinopithecus > Rhinopithecus roxellana. The sequence continues at coordinate 35,900,683 of NC_044555.1, read as the reverse complement.
ACTCGTGAGCACCCATCAATTCATCATTTATATCAGGTATAACTCCCAATGTAATCGCTCCCTCCTCCCCCCTCACCATGATAGGCCCCGGTGTGTGATGTTCCCCTTCCCGAGTCCAAGTGATCTCATTGTTCAGTTCCCACCTATGAGTGAGAACATGCGGTGTTTGGTTTTCTGTTCTTGTGATAGTTTGCTAAGAATGATGGTTTCCAGCTGCATCCATGTCCCTACAAAGGATGCAAACTCATCCTTTTTTATGGCTGCATAGTATTCCATGGTGTATATGTACCACATTTGCTTAATCCAGTCTGTCACAGATGGACATTTGGGTTGATTCCAAGTCTTTGCTATTGTGAATAGTGCCGCAATAAACATACGTGTGCATGTGTCTTTATTAGCAGCATGATTTATAATCCTCTGGGTATATACCCAGTAGTGGGATGGCTGGGTCATATGGTACTTCTAGTTCTAGATCCTTGAGGAATTGCCATACTGTTTTCCATAATGGTTGAACTAGTTTACAATCCCACCAACAGTGTAAAAGTGTTCCTATTTCTCCACATCCTCTCCAACACCTGTTGTTTCCTGACTTTTGAATGATTGCCATTCTAACTGGTGTGAGATGGTATCTCATTGTGGTTTTGATTTGCATTTCTCTGATGGCGAGTGATGATGAGCATTTTTTCATGTGTCTGTTGGCTGTATGAATATCTTCTTTTGAGAAATGTCTGTTCATATCCTTTGCCCACTTTTTGATGGGGTTGTTTGTTTTTTTCTTGTATATTTGAGTTCTTTGTAGATTCTGGATATTAGCCCTTTGTCAGATGAGTAGATTGCAAAAATTTTCTCCCATTCTGTAGGTTGCCTGTTCACTCTGATGGTAGTTTCTTTTGCTGTGCAGAAGCTCCTTAGTTTAATGAGATCCCATTTGTCAATTTTGGCTTTTGTTGTCATTGCTTTTGGTGTTTTAGACATGAAGTCCTTGCCCATGCCTATGTCCTGAATGGTATTACCTAGGTTTTCTACTAGGATTTTTATGGTATTAGGTCTAACATTTAAGTCTTTATTCCATCTTGAATTAATCTTCATATAAGGAGTAAGGAAAGGATCCAGTTTCAGCTTTCTACTTATGCCTAGCCAATTTTCCCAGCACCATTTATTAAATAGGGAATCCTTTCCCCATTTCTTGTTTCTCTCAGGTTTGTCAAAGATCAGATGGCTGTAGATGTGTGGTATTATTTCTGAGGACTCTGTTCTGTTCCATTGGTCTATATCTCTGTTTTGGTACCAGTACCATGCTGTTTTGGTTACTGTAGCCTTGTAGTATAGTTTGAAGTCAGGTAGCGTGACGCCTCCAACTTTGTCCTTTTGATTTAGGATTGTCTTGGCAATGCGGGCTCTTTTTTGGTTCCATATGAACTTTAAAGGAGTTTTTTCCAATTCTGTGAAGAAACTCATTGGTAGCTTGATGGGGATGGCATTGAATCTATAAATAACCTTGGGCAGTATGGCCATTTTCACGATATTGATTCTTCCTATCCATGAGCATGATATGTTCTTCCATTTGTTTGTGTCCTCTTTTATTTCACTGAGCAGTGGTTTGTCTCCTTGAAGACGTCCTTTATATCCCTTGTAAGTTGGATTCCTAGGTATTTGATTCTCTTTGAAGCAATTGTGAATGGAAGTTCATTCATGATTTGGCTCTCTGTTTGTCTGTTACTGGTGTATAAGAATGCTTGTGATTTTTGCACATTGATTTTGTATCCTGAGACTTTGCTGAAGTTGCTTATCAGCTTAAGGAGATTTTGGGTTGAGACAATGGGGTTTTCTAAATATACAATCATGTCATCTGCAAACAGGGACAATTTGACTTCTTCTTTTCCTAACTGAATACCCTTGATTTCTTTCTCTTACCTGATTGCCCTAGCCAGAACTTCCAACACTATGTTGAATAAGAATGGTGAGAGAGGACATCCCTGTCTTGTGCCAGTTTTCAAAGGGAATTTTTCCAGATTTTGCCATTCAGTATGATATTAGCTATGGGTTTGTCATAAATAGCTCTTATTATTTTGAGGTACGTTCCATCAATACCAAATTTATTGAGCGTTTTTAGCATGAAGGGCTGTTCAATTTTGTCAAAAGGCTTTTCTGCGTCTATTGAGATAATCATGTGGTTCTTGTCTTTGGTTCTGTTTATATGCTGGATTACGTTTATTGATTTGCGAATGTTGAAGCAGCCTTGCATCCCAGGGATGAAGCCCACTTGATCATGGTGGATAAGCTTTTTGATGTGCTGCTGAATCCGATTTGCCAGTATTTTATTGAGGATTTTTGCATCGATGTTCATTAGGGATATTGGTCTAAAATTCTCTTTTTTTGTTGTGTCTCTGCCAAGCTTTGGTATCAGGATGATGTTGGCCTCATAAAATGAGTTAGGGAGGATTCCCTCTTTTTCTATTGATTGGAATAGTTTCAGAAGGAATGGTACCAGCTCCTCCTTGTACCTCTGGTAGAATTCAGCTGTGAATCCATCTGGTCCTGGACTTGTTTTGGTTGGTAGGCTATTAATTATTGCCTCAATTTCAGAGGCTACTATTGGTCTATTCAGGGATTCAACTTCTTCCTGGTTTAGTCTTGGAAGAGTGTAAGTGTCCAGGAAATTATCCATTTCTTCTAGATTTTCTAGTTGATTTGCGTAGAGGTGTTTATAGTATTGTCTGATGGTAGTTTGTATTTCTGTGGGGTCCGTGGTGATATCCCCTTTATCATTTTTTATTGTGTCTATTTGATTCCTCTCTCTTTTCTTCTTTATTAGTCTTGCTAGCGGTCTGTCAATTTTGTTGATCTTTTCAAAAAACCAACTCCTGGATTCATTGATTTTTTGGAGGGTTTTTTTGTGTCTCTATCTCCTTCAGTTCTTCTCTGATCTTAGTTATTTCTTGCCTTCTGCGAGCTTTTGAATGTGTTTGCTCTTGCCTCTCTAGTTCTTTTAATTGTGATGTTAGAGTGTCCATTTTAGATCTTTCCTGCTTTCTCTTGTGGGCATTTAGTGCTATAAATTTCCCTCTACACACTGCTTTAAATGTGTCCCAGATTCTGGTATGTAGTATCTTTGTTCTCATTGGTTTCAAAGAACATCTTTATTTCTGCCTTAATTTCGTTATGTACCCAGTAGTCATTCAGGAGCAGGTTGTTCAGTTTCCATGTAGTTGAGTGGTTTTGATTGAGTTTCTTAGTTCTGAGTTCTAGTTTGATTGCACTGTGGTCTGAGAGACAGTTTGTTATAATTTCTGTTCTTTTACATTTGCTGAGGAGTGCTTTACTTCCAATTATGTGGTCAATTTTGGAATAAGTGTGATGTGGTACTGAGAAGAATGTATATTCTGTTGATTTGGGGTGGAGTGTTCTATAGATGTCTATTAGGTCCGGTTGGTGCAGAGATGAGTTCAATTCCTGGATATCCTTGTTAACTTTCTGTCTCGTTGATCTGTCTAATGTTGACAGTGGAGTGTTGAAGTCTCCCATTATTGTTGTATGGGAGTCTAAGTCTCTTTGTAAGTCTCTAAGGACTTGCTTTATGAATCTGGGTGCTCCTGTATTGGGTGGATATATATTTAGGATAGTTAGCTCTTCCTGTTGAATCGATCCCTTTACCATTTTGTAATGGCCTTCTTTGTCTCTTTTGATCTTTGATGGTTTAAAGTCTGTTTTATCAGAGACTAGGATTGCAACCCCTGCCTTTTTCTTGTTTTCCATTTGATTGGTAGATCTTCCTCCATCCCTTTATTTTGAGCCTATATATGTCTCTGCATGTGAGATGGGTCTCGTGAATACAGCAGACTGATGGGTCTTGACTCTTTATCCAGTGTGCCAGTCTGTGTCTTTTAATTGGAGCATTTAGTCCATTGACATTTAAGGTTAATATTGTTATGTGTGAACTTGATCCTGCCATTATGATATTAACTGGTTGTTTTGCTCGTTAGTTGATGCAGTTACTTCCTAGCCTCGATGGTCTTTACATTTTGGCATGTTTTTGCAATGGCTGGTACCGGTTGTTCCTTTCCATGTTTAGGGCTTCCTTCAGGGTCTCTTGTAAGGCAGGCCTGGTGGTGACAAAATCTCTAAACATTTGCTCATCTGTAAAGGATTTTATTTCTCTTTCACTGATGAAACTTAGTTTGGCTGGATATGAAATTCTGGGTTGAAAATTCTTTTCTTTAAGAACGTTGAATATTGGCCCCCACTCTCTTCTGGCTTGTAGAGTTTCTGCCAAGAGATCTGCTGTTAGTCTGATGGGCTTCCCTTTGTGGCTAACCCGACCTTTCTCTCTGGCTGCCCTTAAGATTTTTTCCTTCATTTCAATTTTGGTGAATCTGGCAATTATGTGTCTTGGAGTTGCTCTTCTCGAGGAGTATCTTTGTGGCATTCTCTGTATTTCCTGAATTTGAATGTTGGCCTGCCCTACTAGGTTGGGGAAGTTCTCCTGGATGATATCCTGAAGAGTGTTTTCCAACTTGGTTCCATTTTCCCCCTCACTTTCAGGCACCCCAGTCAGACATAGATTTGGTCTTTTTACATAATCCCATACTTCTTGCAGGCTTTGTTCACTTCTTTTTCTTCTTTTTTCTTTTGGTTTCTCTTCTCGCTTCATTTCATTCATTTGATCCTCAATCGCTGATACTCTTTCTTCCAGTTGATCGAGTCGGTTACTGAAGCTTGTGCATTTGTCACGTATTTCTCGTGTCATGGTTTTCATCTCTGTCATTTCGTTTATGACCTTCTCTGCATTAATTATTCTAGCTATCAATTCTTCCACTCTTTTATCAAGATTTTTAGTTTCTTTGCGCTGGGTACGTAATTCCTCCTTTAGCTCTGAGAAGTTTGATGGACTGAAGCCTTCTTCTCTCATCTCGTCAAAGTCATTCTCTGACCAGCTTTGATCCGTTGCTGGCGATGGGCTGCGCTCCTTTGCAGGGGGAGATGCACTCTTATTTTTTGAATTTCCAGCTTTTCTGCCCTGCTTTTTCCCCATCTTTGTGGTTTTATCTGCCTCTGGTCTTTGATGATGGTGACGTACTGATGGGGTTTTGGTATAGGTGTCCTTCCTGTTTGATTGTTTTCCTTCTAACAGTCAGGACCCTCAGCTGTAGGTCTGTTGGAGATTGCTTGAGGTCCACTCCAGACCCTGTTTGCCTGGGTATCAGCAGCAGAGGTTGCAGAAGATAGAATATTGCTGAACAGCAAGTGTACCTGTCTGATTCTTACTTTGGAAGCTTCCTCTCAGGGGTGTACTCCACCCTGTGAGGTGTGGGGTGTCAGACTGCCCCTAGTGGGGGATGTCTCCCAGTTAGGCTACTCAGGGGTCAGGGACCCACTTGAGCAGGCAGTCTGTCCATTCTCAGATCTCAACCTCCGTGTTGGGAGATCCACTGCTCTCTTCAAAGTTGTCAGACAGAGTCGTTTGCGTCTGCAGAAGTTCCTGGTGCTTTTGTTGTTGTTGTTGTTGTTTTTAACCATGCCCTGTCCCCAGAGGTGGAGTCTACAGAGACAGGCAGGTTTCCTTGAGCTGCTGTGAGCTCCACCCAGTTAGAGCTTCCCAGCGGCTTTGTTTACCTACTTAAGCCTCAGCAATGGCGGGCGCCCCTCCCTCAGCCTCACTGCTGCCTTGCGTTTAGATTGCAGACTGCTGTGTTAGCAATGAGGGAGGCTCCATGGGCGTGGGACCCTCCCGGCCAGGTGTGGGATATATTCTCCTGGTGTGCCCGTTTGCTTAAAGCGCAGTATTTGAGTGGGAGTCACCCGATTTTCCAGTTGTTGTGTGTCTCAGTTCTCCTGGCTAGGAAAAGGGATTCCCTTCCCCCTTGCGCTTCCCAGGTGAGGTGATTCCTCACCCTGCTTCAGCTCTCACTGGTCGGGCTGCAGCAGTTGACCAGCACCAATTGTCCGGCACTCCCTAGTGAGATGACCCCATTACCTCAGTTGAAAATGCAGAAATCACCGGTCTTCTGTGTTGCTTGCACTGGGAGTTGGAGACTGGAGCTGTTCCTATTCGGCCATCTTGCTCCGCCCCCATGCTGTTACACAGTCTCAAAGCTGCTTCTGCATTTTAGGTATTTGTTACCGCAGCACCTCCACTTCTTTGTACACATTTCTGTCTAGTCTCTTCCAGTTTCTATAACAAAATACCCTACACTGGGTAACTTATAACCAAAGAAATGTATTACTCACAATTCTGGAAGCTTGAAAGTTCTATATGAAGGGGCTAGCAAATTTAGTGTCTGTTAAGGACCAGCTCTCTGCTTCAAATGTGGCACCTTCTACCTGTGTCCTCACATGGCAGAAAGAGGGAGAAAGCTCCCATGACCTCTTTTATTTTATTTTAAGTTTGGGGATACATGTGCAGAATGTGTAGGTTTGTTACATAGGTATACATGTGTCATGGTGGTTTGCTGCACCTATTGATCCATCCTCTAAGTTCCCTCCCCTTGCCCCCAACCCCCAACAGGCCCTGGTGTGTGTTGTTCTCCTCCCTGTGTCCATGTGTTCTCATTGTTCAACTTCCACTTATGAGTGAGAACATGCGGTGTTTGGTTTTCTGTTCCTGTGTTAGTTTGCTGAGGATGATGGCTTCCAGCTTCATCCATGTCCCTGCAAAGGACATGATCTCATTCTTTTTATGGCTGAGTAGTATTCCATGGTGTAAATGTACCATATTCTCTTCATCCAGTCTATCAATGATGGACATTTGAATTGGTTTCATGACCTTGCTATTATAAATAGTGCTGCAATAAACAGACATGTGCATGTGTCTTTATAGTATAATAATTTATATTCCTTTGGGTATATACCCAGTAATGGGGTTGCTGGGTCAAATGGTATTTCTGCTTCTAAATCCTTGAGGAATTGCCATACTGTCTTCCATAATGGTTGAACTAATTTACATTCCCACCAACAGCGTAAAAGCATTCCTGTGTCTGCACAGCCTAGCCAGCATCTATTGTTTCTCGACTTTTTAATAATCACCACTCTAACTGGCATGAGATGGTATCTCATTGTGGTTTTGATTTGCATTTCTCTGATGATCAGTGATGTTGAGCTTTTTTTCATGTTTGTTGGCCACATAAATGTCTTCTTTTGAGAAGTGTCCACTCATATCCTTTGCCCACTTTTTGATGGGGCTGTTTGGCTTTTTTCTTGTAAATGTGTTTAAGGTCCTATAAATAATGAATATTAGACCTTTGTTGATGGGTAGATGGCCAAAATTTTCTCCCATTCTGTAGGTTGCTGTTCACTCTGATGATAGTTTCTTTTGCTGTGCAGAAGCTCTTAATTTAATTAAATCCCATTTGTCAATTTTGGCTTTTGTTGCAATTGCTTTAGGTGTTTTCATCATAAAGCTTTTACCCATAACTGTGTCTTGAATGATATTGCCTAGGTTTTCTTCAAAGGTTTTTTTTTATGATTTTTGGTTTTACATTTAAGTCTTTCATCCATCTAGATTGAATCTTTGTATAAGGTATAAGGAAAGGGTCCAGTTTCAGTTTTCTGCATATGGCTAGACAGTTTTCCCACAACCATTTATTGAATAGGCGATCTTCTCTCCATTGCTTGTTTTTGTCAGGTTTGTTGAAGATCAGATGGCTGTAGATGTGTGTTGTTATTTCTGAGGCCTCTGTTCTGTTCTGTTGGTCTATATATCTGTTTTGGTACCAGTACCATGCTGTTTTGGTTACTGTAGCCTTGTAGTATAGTTTGAAGTCAGGTAGCCTGATGCCTCCAGCTTTGTTCTTTTTGCTTAGGACTGTCTTGGATATGTGGGCTCTTTTTCGGATCCATATGAAATTTAAAGTAGATTTTTCCAATTCTGTGAAGAAAGTCAGTGGTAACTTGATGGCGATAGCATTGAATCTATAAATTACTTTGGGCAATATGGCCATTTTCATGATATTGATTCTTTCTATCCATGAGCATGGAATGTTCTTCCATTTTTTTGTGTGTCCTCTTTTATTTCGTTGAGCAGTGGTTTGTAGTTCTCCCTGAAGAGGTCCTTCACATCCCTTGTAAGTTGGATTCCTAAGCATTTTATTCTTTTTGTAGCAATTGTGAATGGGAGTTCACTCATGATTTGGCTCTGTGTTTGTCTGTTACTGGTGTATAGGAATGCTTGTGATAGTTGCACATTGATTTTGTATCCTGAGACGTTGCTGAAGTTGCTTATCAGCTTAAGGAGATTTTGGGCTGAGATGATGGTGTTTTCTAAATGTACAATCATGTCATCTGCAAACAGGGACGATTTGACTTCCTCTTTTCCTAATTGAATACCTTTTATTTCTTTCTCTTGCCTGATTGCCCTGGCTAGAACTTCCAATACTATGCTGAATAGGAGCAGTTAGAGAAGGCATCTTTGTCTTGTACCAGTTTTCAAAGGGAATACTCCCAGCTTTTGCCCATTTAATATGATATTGGCTGTGGGTTTGTCATAATTAGCTCTTAATATTTTTAGATATGTTCTATCAATACCTATTTTAGTGTGAGTTTTTAACATAAAGGGATGTTGAATTTTATCAAAGGCCTTATCTGCATCTATTGAGATAATCATGTGTTTTTGGTGGTTTTTTTTTTTTTTTTTTTTTTGGTTCTGTTTATATGATGGATTGTGTTTATTGATTTGTATATGTTGAAGTAGCCTTGCATCCCAGGGATGAAGCTGACTTGATCATGGTGGATAAACTTTTTAATATGCTGCTGGATTCTGTTTGCCAGTATTGTATTGAGGATTTTTGCATCAATGTTCATCGTGGATATTGGCCTGGAGTTTCCTTTTTTTGTTGTGCCTCTATCAGGTTTTGGTATCAGGATAATGCTGGCTTCATAAAATGAGTTAGGGAGGAGTCCCACCTTTTTAATTGTTTGGAATAGTTTCAGAAGGAATGGTACCAGCCCCTCTTTGTACCTGTGGTAGAATTCGGCTGTGAATCCATCTGTTCCTGAGCTTTTTTTGGTTGGTAGCCTATTAATTACTGCCTCAATTTCAGAACTTGTTATTATTGGTGTATTCAAGGATTTGACTTCTCCTTGGTTTAGTCTTGGGAGTGTATGTGTGTCCAGGAATTTATCCATCTCTTCTAGATTTTCTAGTTTATTTGCATAGAGGTGTTTATAATATTATCTGATGGTAGTTTGTATTTTTGTGGAGTCAGTGTTGATCTCCCCTTTACCATTTTTTATTGTGTCTATTTGATTCTTCTCTATATTCTTTTTTATTAGTCTATCTAGTTGTCTTTCTATTTTGTTAATCTTTTCAAAAAATCAGCTCCTGGGTTCATTGATTTTTTGGAGCGTTTTTCATCTCTCTATCTCCTTCAGTTCTGCTCTAATCTTAGTCATTTCTTGTCTTCTACTAGCTTTTGGATTTGTTTGTTCTTGCTTCTCTAGCTCTTTTAATTGTGATGTTAGAATGTCAAATTGAGATCTTTCTAGCTTTCTGATGTGGGCATTTAGTACTATAAAATTCCCTGCTAACACTCCTTTAGCTGTGTCCTGGAGATTTTGGTATGTTGTCTCCTTTTGATCATTGGTTTCAAAGAACGTCTTGATTTCTGCCTTAATTTTATTATTTACCCAGGAGTCATTCTGGAACAGGTTGTTCAATTTCCATGTAATTGTGTGGTTTTGAGTAAGTTTCTTAATCCTGAGTTCTAATTTGATCGCACTGTGGTCTGAGAGACTGTTATGATTTCAGTTTTTTGCATTTGCTAAGGAATGTTTTACTTTAAATTAGGTGATCGATTTTAGAGTAAGTGTCATGTGGCATTGAGGAGAATGTATATTCTGTTGATTTGGGGTTGACAGTTCTATAGATGTCTATTAGGTCCACTTGATCCATAGCTGAGTTGCAGTCCTGAAAATCCTTGCTAGTTTTCTGTCTCGATCTGTCTAATATTGTCAGTGGGATGTTAAAGTCTCCCACTATATTGTATGGGTGTCTAAGTCTCTTTGTACATCTCAAAGAACTTGTTTTATGAATCTGGGTACTCTTGTATTGGGTACATATGTATTTAGGATAGTTAGCTCTTCTTGTTAAATTTTTCCCTTGACCAATATGTCCTTCTTTGTCTTTTTAAACTTTGTTGTTTTAAAGTCTGTTTTGTCAGAGACTAGGATTGCAACCCCTGATTTTTTGCTTTTCATTTGCTTTGTGGATTTTCTTCCATCCCTTTATTTTGAGCCTATGTTGGTCTTTGCCCATGAGATGGGTCTCCCGAATACAGCACACCAATGGGTCTTCACTTTTTATCCAATGCCCTTAGACTTTTTTTTGTTTTGTTTTTTTGTTTTTTGTTTTTTTTTTTTTCTGATGGACTCTTTCTCTATTGCCAGGCTGGAGCACAGTGGCATGATCTGGGCTCACTGCAGCCTCCACCTTCTGGGTTCAAGAGGTTCTCCTGCCTCAGCCTCCTGAGTAGCTGGGACTACAGGAGCGTGCCACAATGCTCAGTTAATTTTTGTATTTTTAGTAGAGATGGGTTTTCACCATGTTGGCCAGGATGGTCTCGATCTTTTAACCTCATAATCTGCACCTCAGCCTCCCAAAGTGCTGGAATTACAGCTATGAGCCACTGCGCCCAGTCCTCAGACTCTTTTTTAATGGAACTAAGCCCTCTGCTGGAGGTAAGACCCTCACGATCTAATCACCTCTCAAAAGCCCTACCTTTTAATATCATCACATTGAAAATTATGATTCCATATATGGATTTTTGGGAGAGCACATCAGACGATGGCACCTCCCGAAGACCTGAACTCTTACCACAATCACATTGGGGATTTAGATTTCAAGATATGAATTTGGGGGTGGGGAAACACAAGTATTCAGTATGTAACAAAGGCATCAAAAACCCCACAAAACCACAGACTGGCATTTCTTATGAATGTAAATGGAAAAATTCTTAAAGCAATACTAAAACAAAATTTGGCCACACATAAAAAGGTTTATGTACCATAACCAAGTAGAATTTATCCCAGCAATTCAAAGTTAATTCAGTACATGAAAATCAATAAAATAATATACCATATGAATAGAACAAAGGACTAGAAATACAGAAACATCTCAATAGATATAGAAAAACATTTGACAAAATTCAATGTCCTTCCATGATGAAAACACTAAATTACTTTTTAAAACTAAGAATAGACAGAAATTTTCTCAACCTGAAAGTGGGCATGTATGGAAACTCATAGTTCTTATCAAAAAGGAAACCAAGAAAATAATTATAATTACAATAGTACCAGAAAGAATTAAATATTTAGAAATAAAAATAAAAAAAAAGAAGTATAAGAAAACTATACTGTTCACTGAAAAACTATAAAATATCATTAAAAATTGAAGATAGTTTAAATATAAAGACATTCCATGTTTATGAATTGAAAGTCTTATAACTACTATGACGGTAATACCTTGAAAATACATGTACAAATACAACACATTTCTTGTCAAAAATCCCTGCTGGCTCCTTCTGCAGAAATTGGCAAGCTGAGTCACTCAGAGAGAGATATAAGGCAGCCTAACTATCTAAAACAATCTTGATAATAATGAACAATGTTGAAAGACTGTCAGTTTCTTGTTTCAATACTTACTATAAACTAGACTGATCAAGACAATGTGGGAATGGCATAAGCATATTCATATAAATCAACTGAAAGTCTAAAAATACGTCCTCATGTTTCTGTTCAGTTGATTTTCAACAAGGGTGCCAAGACAATTAAATGGGGGGGGGGGGGGGAGATTAATAGTCTTCAACAGATGGTGCTGCACCAGCTGAATTTCAACATAACAAAAGATTGAAATTGAAACCATCCCTGACATTATATACAAAAATCAATAATGAATGGATGAAAAACCTATTTGGAAAAAATAAAATGTTAAAAATCTTGGGCAAAAACATAATAGTAAATCTTTGCAATCTTAGGTGAGTCAAAGCCTTCTAGTCTATAATCAAAAGCACAAGAAAAAAGAGAGAAAAAATAGATAAATTGGACTTTAAAAAATATAAAATTTTGTGCTGCAAATGATAACATCAGTGAAAACATAATCAACAGAATGGGAGAAAAATATGTATAAATCATATATCTTATAATGAAATAATATCCAGAATACATAAAAATAGAAAAAAAAATTAACAAAACGAATGGAAGTCTTGTAGAATAAAAACTACATACATCATTGAAAGAAATTTAAAAAGACCAGAAAAATTTGAAAGATATTACTATGTTATTGGTCTGAATAACTAACACTGCTAAAATGACAATACTTTCAAAATTATCTGCAAATTATATAAAAACTCTGTTAACACCTCAGCTATTTTATATGCAAAAATTGAAAAGCTCATTCTAACATTTACATAAAGACACAAGGGTCCCAGAGTAGCCCATCAACATTTTTTTTAAAGAACATATTTGGAGGACTTACACTTCAATTTGAAGATATACTGCAATGCTGCAATAATCAAGCCATAATGGTATTGGCATAGTGATAAACATAGAGACCATTCAAGCAGAATGGACAGTCTGTAAGTAAAATATTATATGAATTGTCAATTGATTTTTCACAAGTGTCCAAGATAGTCTAATGGCAAAAAGTACTATTTTCAAAAAATGGCGTTGGGATAACTAGCTACTCACTTGCAAAAGAATGATGTTGGACCCTACCTCACACCATATATGAAAATAAACTCACAATGGATCATAGATCTAATTCTAAGAGCTAAATTTATAAAACTTTTAGAAGAAAACATAGGAGTAAATCTTCATTAATTTGATTAGGCAATGTTTTCTTACATAGAAACCTAACATGTAAGTGACAAAACAAACATCACTTTTATATAATCAAAATTAAAGCACTCATGCTTTAATGGTCATCATAAGAAAGTAAAAAATAACCAAGAGACTGTAAGATAATGTTGGCAAATTATGTATTTGACAAGTAACTTACACTGAAGATATATAAAATCTCTTATAACCCAATAGCAAAGAGATAAATAACCCAATTAAAACATGGGGAAAGGATTTGCACAGACACCTAACCAAAGAAGTCAAACAAATGGCAAATAAGCACATGAAAAGATGCGCAACACCATATGTTAGTCATTGGGGAAATGCAAATCGACACCACAATGAGATACCACTTCACGCACAATAGAATGATTATAATAAAAAAGACAGATTAAATCAAGCATTAGTAAGGAAGTGGAGAAATTAGAACCCTTATGTATTTATTTTTGGTGGGAATATAAAATACTGCAGCTGCTTTGGAAAACAGCTTGGAAGCTCTTCAAATATTAAACATATGGTTACCATGCAACCCAGCAATTCCTCTACTAAGTATATACTAAAGATAATGGAAAACCTATGTCCACACAATTATACATTCACAGCATCATTATTTATAATAGGAAAAACTGAAATACTTCAACTCTTCATCAAATGATAACTGAAAAAATAAAATGTGATCCATTCATGTAATGGAATATTATTCAGCCACAAAAAGGAATGAAGTACTGATATGTGCTGCCGTATGGATGAACCCTGAAAACTTTTTGTTAAGTCAAAGAAGCCAGACACAGAATAAGACATATAAAATGTGCAGATGAGGCAAATTCATAAAGACAGAATGTAATTAGTGTTTTCCATAACCTTGTTACATGGGGGTGTGAGGATAGCATGTGTTGAGTGACTGCTAATTGGTATCAGCTTCTTTCTGGAGGTGTCGAGAATGAGATAGTGGTAGTGGCTGCACAACTCTGTGAATATACTAATATCCACTTATTATATATTTTTAAAGTATGTTTATCATTTATAAATTAAATCTCAATAAAGCTTTTGTATTTAATTGAATCTGAAAAGAGAGTGCATTCTAAGAAAGCATAACTCAACGGGTAATACCTCCTTCCTTTGGTACGCCAAAAGCTATATTCCCTTGTACTTGGACCCCACAGGCATCCATAGCATTGATTTTTACATAGCTCTGATGAGGGCAGAAGAATCTTGAGCTCCTAGCAATAAACTGTGCTTCCAAGAGAAATGACAGGGTTTTTCAAGGACACTAAACCAACGTCTTCAGCTCTCTGCATCTTGAGTAGATCTGGCTCTGATTACAGCACTGGATTCCAAGAATGTTTCCATGCATATTAAAAAGTGTAAAAACAATGTAATGTTTTGAGCAAGAAGATATATGCTATGTAAATTTTTGGCCAGAGGCAGGAGAAACATATGATATAAATGAGGAACAAGTACATGAAAGCATTTGGAAATGAAGGAGAGAAGGGAAGAAGAGGGGGAGAAATAAATGAGAGAACAAATAAATAAGAATTTCAAGATAATGAGGGTTACCCCAAAATTAAAAGAAGAAAATATCATAATTAGTGACTCGGATTTGGCATGCTTATTGGGTTTGTGTGGCTAAGGAAGACCTGTCTTAGCAAGTAGCATTTCAACTAAGATTAGAAAAAGAAAGAACAGTCATTTGAAACTTTGAAACAGGAACATTCCAGGTGGAGGAGAAGCAGTTTCAAAAGTCATTGAACAATGCATTAACTTGTTTTCTGTTGCTTATAACAAAATATCTGAAACTGAGTAATTTATAAAAACAAAAGGAATTTATTTCTTACAGTTATGGAAGCTGGGAAGTGCAAGGTCAAGGGAGTACATCTGCTAAGAACCTCCCTGCTGGTGGGGACTCTCTGCAGTATCCCAAAGCAGCCCAAGGCAGCACATAGCGAGGGGTCTGAACATGCTAACATGTTGTCTTGGGTCTCTTTTTCTCTTCTTCTAAACCCACCAGTTCCCATTCCATTATAATGTATTAATCCATTAATGATATCAATCCATTCATGAAGGCAGAGCCCTCACAATCCAATCACCTCTTAAAGGTCCCACCTGTCAATACTGCAACATTGGAAATTAAATTTCAAAATAAGTTTTGGAGGGGACAAATATTCAAACTATAGCAAAGAAGTAGAAGTAACCAGGATCATGGTAGTAAAGATACTATACAGTTTGCAAGTAAAAAGTGCTAATAAAAAGTGGTATAAAAGTGGATAGTGATCAGTGATGCAGGGTTTTGCAAGCCGTGTCAAGAATTTGAATATTGTTCTGTTTGCAAAGGAAAGTAATTGTAAGGTTTTGTGCACGAGAGGGTCATGATCTGATTTATGTTTCTAAAATCAAACAGAAGCATATTGAGTCGTTGATAATATTTCCTAAACTGGATGTTTTATGTGGCAATGGAATTGTTGAATTTAATGAAGAAACTAGTTACAAACTCAAATTTGCATTAATGATACATTAATGATAAAATACAAAATTTTATTGTGTCCCAACAGAGAAACTTTGTTTTGATAAAATGTAGTGATTCTCACACAAGATTTGGAAGCCAAACATCAATATTTTATAAGTAATATTTCATAAATAATATTTAATTTTGAAGATAGATATACATTTTAATTTTACCATAGGTTTCAAATGATGCTTCGTTTATCCTTTAATGTCTATTTACTATAACTTGGAATAGATTGCCGTTAATCTTTGGACACATTCAAAATATGGTAAGTACAGTGTCAGTGGATATCTACTTTTTATTATTTTGGAAAAGGATGGGAAGACAATTTGGTGGAACTGAATACAGGCAGGCCTGAAACAAACTTAATCGAGATGGTCAATGCCAGAGACTCCTGACCTCAACTCGTGATTCAACCCAGCCTACTGTAGTTGCCAGAAATGTGACAACACTGGTGTGTACTACGTTCTAAGAATATAAATGGTATAGAAGTAATTATTCCCAGGCCAAATTGCATTTGTACCTTAATGCAGTTGATTTTGAGTTTCTGTCTGATTGCATCACATTAGCAGATTTTAATAAGTAAATTATGACCGTGTGACTCTCAGAAGAGTTTAGGATAACTACATGAGTACAAACAAATCCCTCCCTGCTCCAAGAAATGTCTAGATTGAGTTTCTCAAAGCGCTTGGTGAATCTGATATTAGTCACATGTTATTACAAGCAGTAGGGTAACTTCATGGGGACCTGAATACAAAGGGAGAGTGCCCCTACAATGAAAAGAGTGTTCCTGAGTCTCCTGCTTTAGCCATTTTCATGCAGCTGTGTTTGAGTGTCTTTTACTTGCATTCGAGATTGTGTCTTTTATCAGTGTCTCTGGGTACCATCAACATTGCTTCAATCACACACCATCTGTCATTAACAGCTATTACTTTGTTTAATATTGAATCTCCATCATTAACTGGAAACAAAAGGCCCAGTTTAACTTAGGTTTATTTAAACAGACATGAAGTGTCACTTAAAATACGTTCTCAGTACATTCCTGAATATCTGTAGTTAAGGAAACTATTGTATTCTCATTCCCCTTTGGCAGACCATTAGATGTTTGGACTGATCTAAAGATACAGTAAAATTTTATAATAAAATATATAGAATCTGAGAAAAGTATATGCTTGGTACCTGTACTTATTACTTACTTGCTTGAAGGCAATTGAGATTTGAGGTGAAAGACAAGTATATTGGATTTTAAAATTCCATAAGCAATTATCAGTCAGTTAAAAATATCCTACAGTAGAAGGCAATGTATATATTCATTTTACTCATTTCCAGTTTTTGATCACTTAGTGAAAGCAGCTATCTTTGAGAAATGACTAGGTCACTCTGAAAGTGACAAGGAAAGAAATTAAGTAACAGGTATAGATCTGACTTCCATCCCATGTGCTCTTCTTACAGAGTAACTAACATTCTGTGATCTTGAATCTTGGTAGGATTTATGGTGGCTACAACCAATAGAGTATGGTTAAAAGTGATTCTATTTGACTTCCAAGATGAGTTCATAAAAAGACACATCTTCCTCCCCGCTCCCCTCTCTTTGTCTCTCTCTCTCAGGATGCTTCCTTTGGGGACCATTCTTCCATATTGTGAGGAAGCTTGGGCCATGTGGAGAGGCCATACTTGGGTGTTCTAACCAACAGCCTTAGCTAAGGTTTCAGTCAACAGCCAGCGCCTACCACCAGTCACGTGATGAAATGACCCTTCAGAAGATTCCATCCCCCTAGCCATCAAGTCACTTCAGGTGATGCCAATTGGAGCACAGATAAGTCAGCCTCCCCAATCCTAGACTTAATTGTAGAGTCATGAATAAAATAAATGTTCGTTGTTTTAAGACAGTAAATTCGGGGTAATTATTTTTACAGAGCCATTGAAACTAAAATAACCCCAAGCTTATATATCCAACTACTTGATTGCCAAGTTCAATTCTAAAACGATAAAAGTCAAATTCCTTATTATTCCCTCACATCTTGTTCCTAAGCAGTCTTTTTTTTAAATCTCAGTAAATGACAATTTTATTTTTCCAGTTTCTTAAACCGTAAACCATAGACTCATCTTTGATTTGTCTCTCTCTTACACCTGATATAAAGTATGTCACTGTTAGCTTTAACTTCACACTGTATCCTAAACATGACAACTTTTCCCACATTCAGCACTTCTACCTGGTTTAAGCTATCAATAATTTTTATTTAGACTATTTCAGTAGCCTTCTGAATGGTCTTTCTGTTTAATCCCTATCTTTACTTTCTGTTGCTATAACAGAATACCTGAGACTTGGTGATTTATAAAGGAAAGAGGTGTATTTAGCTCATGAACCTGGAAGTTAGGAGGTCCAAGACTGGACAGCTGCATCTGGCTGGCTTCTGGTGAGAGCTACATGCTGCATCATAACATAGTGTGGCAACGGAAGGGGGAGCAGGCATGTGCAGAGATCAAAGATGAGAGGCAGTTTTGTTTCATAACAATCCACTCTCTTAGTAACTAATCTGGTATTTTGAAAGCAAGAACTCACTCCCTTGGGAAAGGCATTAATTCCTCTTAATGATCTAATAACCTCTTAGAGACCCTGCCTCTCATCATAGCTACATTGGGAAACAAGTCTCAATGTGAGTTTTAGTGGGAGCAAATCATATTTAAACAATAGCAACTCCTCAACTTCCTATACCATACGACATCCAGAGGAATTCTTCTGGAATGTATTACTTCATTGCTCCTTATGAGTAAAGAACAAGGTCTTTAAAATAAGCCCCCAGTTTTCTCTCTATTTTCATGGCCTCATATTCTTCTCCTTGCTCACTCAGCAGTAGTTACACTTGCCTCAGTGTTACTCCATGATCACACCACGTACTTTCTTGTCTTTGCTGTTTCTGCTGCCTGAAATACTTTTTTCATTAGTTACCGTGTTGCTCAGTTCTTCACTCCATTATGTACAAATATTTCTTCAGAGAAGCATTCCTTGATCAACTTATTTTTTAGCATTTTTTGTTTTCTGTTTGTTACTTATCAACATTTGACATTGTTACCCATTATACATTTATTTGTTATATCTTAATACTTACTAAAATGTAAGGTTCATAAGGGCAAGAACTTTTTCTTTTTTGTTAGCTGATGTAATCCAGCACCTAGAACAATGCTTGGTATAAAGTAGCTGCTCAAGAAATATTTGTTGATTATAAAATCAGGAGGCTTCTAAAATCTCCTTATCCAGTAGTCTTGAAAAATAACAATAAGCTGTTATAGAATCTTTCCTACAGAAAGTAGAAAAAGATAGCTGAATATTTCCAAAGACCATTAATTTTATCTTTTATTGTGTTACTGCTATGTGCTAAGCACTTACGTCTCAACATGGGGGGCATGTAGAATACAGTTTATTATGGTATTTTAAAATTGTTGCCTTCAATGAACTTAAAAACAGGTATAATGAAAGGTTCCAGGTCCTATGATAGGATTTTTTTAAAGAAAAGAAACGGCCGGGCGCGGTGGCTCAAGCCTGTAATCCCAGCGCTTTGGGAGGCCGAGACGGGCGGATCACGAGGTCAGAAGATCGAGACCATCCTGGCTAACACGGTGAAACCCCGTCTCTACTAAAAAATACAAAAAACTAGCCGGGTGAGGTGGCGGGCGCCTGTAGTCCCAGCTACTCGGGAGGCTGAGGCAGGAGAATGGCGTAAACCCGGGAGGCGGAGCTTGCAGTGAGCTGAGATCCGGCCACTGCACTCCAGCCCGGGCGACAGAGCGAGACTCCGTCTCAAAAAAAAAAAAAAAAAAAAAAAAAAAGAAAAGAAACAAGAGAACACAAAGGAAGGATTTTTTTATTCTATCTGGAGAAGACAGCTTAGAGAAACTCCATATGGAGTCTTGAAAGATAAGCACTTTGCCAAGTAAATGGAAGAGGTAGTATTGGAGGTACATGAGGGCATTCCAAGATTTCGGAGCAACATGAACAAAGAAATGCCTACGTGAAAGAGTTTGGCATATTTGAGGCTTGAAACCCTCCTATGGATGGAGTTTGTGTAAAATGTAGTGTTATGTGAAAGAGGAGATCGAAGAGGTAAGGGAGACAGGGGAAAATGTGTAACAGGA
Organism: Rhinopithecus roxellana; assembly: GCF_007565055.1. NCBI lineage: Eukaryota > Metazoa > Chordata > Mammalia > Primates > Cercopithecidae > Rhinopithecus > Rhinopithecus roxellana. The sequence continues at coordinate 35,881,218 of NC_044555.1, read as the reverse complement.
CTTCAATGTCATATTTGTTTGGCATTAATGTGTAGTGAATGGAGATCTTACAAAGGTTTTAAGCATGGCTCTTTCATATTTTAAGATTCTTAATGACTAAAGATGTGGCTAAATAATTTGGTCAGTCCAATTCTTTGTGTCTCATCCACACAGCACAATGAGCTTTCAGGCACACACAAATACTTCTCATAAATAGTCTTCAAGGAAGGAATTGGACCAGCTGCATCAATCAAGTCTAAACAAGCTACAGTCATAGAAACACCACGTATTTGTTTAAAAAAAAAAAAAAAAGTACAGTTCTCAGTTCTTTTTATAGGCCTAATTTACGAAAAAATGCTAGGTACTACAATTAAAAATAAATAAATGACAAGATTACATATTTCAGAACTAGACTAATTGTCAAAAATAGTGAAATTGCTAATTAAATTCTGATGGTGTAGTATGAAGTCATTAAAAAGCATGATTATGAAAATGTAATACCAAAGAGAAATACTATTATGCATAATGTTAACTTAAAAAGTAAAACTCAAAATTGTATTTACCATGGGATTTGCAATAAATAGAAAATAAGAATCAGTGTGGTAGCTACACTCCAAAATGGCCTCCAGTGCTGTATTAGTCAGGGGTCTCTAGAGTGCCAGAATAGGATATATATATATATATATTATATATATATATATATATAATAGGATGCATATATCCTATTACATATATTGAGATATATATATATATATATATATATATATATATATATATATCTCAAAGGATGTTTTTGAAGTATTAACTTACATAATCACAAGGTCCCACAATAGGCTGTCTTCAAGCTGCCAGGCAAGGAGAGCCTGGTCCAGGGCCCCAAACTGAAGAACTTGGAGTCTGATGTTTGAGGGCAGGAAGCATCCAGCACGGGAGAAAGACGTAGGCTGGGAGGCTAGGCCAGTCTCCCCTTCACATTTTTCTGCCTGCTTTGTATTTGCTGACAGCTGATTAGATTGTGCTCACCAGATTAAAGGTGGATCTGCCTTCCCCAGCCCACTGACTCAAATGTTAATATCTTTTGGCAACACTCTCACAGACACACCCAGGATTAATACTTTGTATCCTTCAATCCAATCAAGTTGACAGTATTAACCATCACAAGTGGTTATTGCCTCCTGTTGTTTATTCCATGTATAGTCCCCTTTTACACGGAATAGGACTGACTTGTGCAACTAACAGTGTTCTGCAGAAATAACACTTAGTGAGTTCTAAGGTTAGTTTATAAAACCTATTTTATGCTCTCTTTTGTTACTTATCGATCACTCACTCTAGGAGAAGCCACTCATCACATTCATGAAGACACTCGTGTAGCCCTACAAAGAGCTCTACATGATGAGAAAAATTGAGGTCCTCTGCCAATATTCAAAACAGACTTGCCAGCCATGTTCATGAGCCTTGGACTCAGATCATTGAATCCTAGTCAAGTTTTCAGATGACTCCATCACCACTTGACATTTTGACTGTGTTGGGAGAATTTTTTTTTTTTCTTTTTTCAAGCAACATAGGTCTTAGTGGTTAAGGGAGAGTAGGGTGAGTAGGGAGTGGGGAAGCTGCAAATTAATTGACAACAGACAGATTAACAAGAGAAAGCTTATTTCACATGCACATGTGAACACTTTAAAAGGACTGGTTCCCCAGAGAGTCAGAGGTAGGGATTTATACAGAAGTTTAACAAAAGTGTGTATGTGTGTTGTCAGGGGAGCAGTGGGGGAGTGCTTAGGGCTTCAAAAGGAAAGTATGGGAGGGTCTATTGGGCTGCTTTATACAATTTCTTATCCCAGTGCTAATGGGCAGTCTCCTTCCTGTCTGGAAGCTCCTTTTGAGGAGGATTTATTGCCGCTGAATTCTTGGAAAATACTACTTTAATGATCAATCAAAAGGACATTCAGATGAGGCCTTTTTTACAGCTGCTATTGGTCCAAAAGTTTTCAGTTAAAAGTAGTTTTTATGTTATTCTGGGAGAGCTAAACCTAACCATTCCTAAATACCTAACTCATGAAACCATGTGAAATAAAATATTCACTATTGTTTTAAACTCTTAAATTTTGGTGCAATATTTTAATGCAGCAATTAATGTGATTTTGCTGTACATTGTATTTCCAAAATTTTTCAATATGTGGTACTAATTTTATAATACAAATAAATAACGTTACCTACGTGATTTTGTATAACAAAATAAAGGCTGGGCATAGTGCCTCACACCTATAAGCCCAGCACTTTGTGTAGGCCAAGGCAGGAGGATTGCTTGAGGCCAGGGTTTCGAGACTACCCTGGCCAACATAGCAAGACCCAGTCTCTAAAAATATATATAGTGCTAAGATTGCTAATGTAATTACTACTTTTCAGAAGATTTAAAATGCTAAAATAAAGAAGGAAGAAAAAGCTTAAAGCACTGTTTTTTTTAGATCTTCGATTATGTAACATGAAAATAAAATTTTAGGACCTTGCAAATTTACTATGCCACAGGGAAAAGTTAAGCCCTAAAAGTGAATTCACGTAACACAGCTATTTTTCCTGTTTGGTACATGCCTATTGCTTTCTGACATTTGGGTTGAGATGTTTTACATTATCCAGACTCCCTATTCTTTATTAAAACTTAGACTAAATAACATTAAAAATAGGAGTGTTTATGATTGTTCATTCTTTACAATAGAATGTTAAACAGCCCCTTAGAGTATTATCAATATTAGCCAATCAAATTTTATGTCTGTTTGCCTTTGTATGAAAACTTGTTGTAATTCTGTTTAACACTTCCATTTTGCATTTTCCCACATCTGGAGCACTGTTCACCATTTTTTGATGCAGTTCTGCTCCCTGAATAGCTGACCTCATACTTTGCACTTGAATAAACTCTTTTAACTAGATCCTGAGGCTTTTAATTATTTTAGGTTTACATTTTGTAATGCAGGTAGGACCCAAAGCAAGCTTCCTGTGATCCTCACTGCTTCATTAACATTTGGATCTTTGGTACTAGCACAATTGGCTTTCATTCATCTGACCTCACTGGAACTGGCAAGGGTCCCTTCAAGGCTTTTCTCGGGTTTTGAATCTTTTCTGCCTTTGGCTGAGAATCAAATTCTATTCAAGTGCCCTGATTCCATGCTTGATGGAGCTAGAAGAATTGAAGCATTACTTTTATAGGTAGGAGTTTTGTGTGTTAATTCTCTAGAGATTCTGCCACTTCCAGGTTTGTGGTTTCCCTTTTCTTTGAGGTTAAGGGTGGTTTTTTGTTTGTTTGTTTGTTTTTTGTTTTGTTTTGTTTTTTGTCTTACTTGCTAAAGTTTGCAGCCTTTCCTGTCATTGATATTTGGTCAAAGAGAAAACAGTTTCTCTTTGAAAAGAGAACAAGTGAAAGAAGTGAATCTTTATGGCTCAAGTAAAAGTTGTGATCTTTAAACTGCCTAGTTTCTTGTGCTTTATTCAACTGACATGTCTAAACTTCATTTTTGTGTGGCCAAAATTTCCCTTACAATCTAGAATCACTTAAGAAAAGAACCCAAATTATAATCAATAGTCTATCCAAAACCAAGTCTTTCCTCTTAAGGAGAGATTCAAATATAGAAACTACAGCGGGATTCATGTGAAACACTTATGGGGCCATCTCCTGTTGCTATTTTAAAAAATGGTATCACATAACTTGTGAAAAAAAACAAAATTGTGGTGGCCATTCTGGGATACCTTTGAAATGCCTAATTTACTTGCACTCACAATCCAAAAAAGGCTGGCTCCATATTAAATAGAACAGTTGGGAGAGGTGTTCTTAGTAATATTTGGAAGTTTCCAAAAGGGGTTCTAATAAAGTTATTTCTTTACAAAAGGAGAACAAAAACATGTCTAAAACAATTTGTGAGTTAAAAAAGATTTTGAAAATTTCTCCTCATCCACTCTCAGCCTCTCCTTTTCTTAATCTGATAATATCTGAACTACATGCCCAGATCTACTTCCTTCGCCTCCTCGTCCTCCTACTGTTTTGGCTCCATTTCTTCAACAGCCAGAGTCAGGTAGGGTAAAACCTGACCTAGATGATCAATCATAGTCAATGGTAGAACTTAAAGAAATAATTAATAAACTACCCGATTCTCACCAGGACCCTGTTGGTTTTGCCAAGAAATTTAAATTATCTATTTAAATTCATGTTTCTTTCCACTTTGAGAAAAATAAAACTTATTTTAAATAGATAGCTAACACAAGTTCTTGCTGTGAGCACAAGCTCTTGTTGATGTGGATCCACACTATATGTAAGAAATTCCACCTTATGACAAGATTCCATTGCTTAGAGTAAACAAAAAATTTAAATGGTATGTGTCACAAATACTCCTGTATCATCATACAAGTCTCAGCCTCTAACTTTTCAAATAGGTCTCAAAGGACTCACATTTGCCTTCTAGTTACATTAGCCCCCATCCATCTTATAGAAAGAGACTTCTAGGAATTATATAATACCCACATGCATTTCTCCCAAAAAGGGAAAATTATATTTAGAAAAAAACGATAAAACTGTGTTACTAGACATAATGATGTTTTCAAAATCAAATTCAATTGCATTGCATGTTGCCATAGAACGCACTCAATTATTGAGCAATGAAAGATTACAAAACCTTCTAAAGGTAGTGCCTGATTAGTTATGATCCAAGTCTTCCAATGATATTGGAAGAATCATCTTTGCCATCCCAACCAGTGTTCATATAGATCCATTAAAAACTCATTCAAATGTTAAATAACATCATTTGAGAACTTAAACACTAAAAGGGATCAAGCCTATAATTTCCTTTTATTTTCCTTTTATTATTATTATTTTTTTAATTTCAACTTTTCTTTTAGATTCATGTGCAGGTTTGTTACCTGGATATATTGTATGATGCTGAGGTTTGGGGTAATAATGATCCTGTCACCGGATAGTAAGCATAGTACCCAATAGTTAGTTTTTCAACCCATGCCCCTCTCTTTTTCTCCTTTCCCCCTCTAGAAGTCTCCAGTGTCGATTGTTTCCATCTTTATGTCCATAAGTACCCAATGTTGAGCTCCCTTTATTAGTGAGAACTTGATATATTTGGTTTGAGTTCCCACATTAATTCACTTAGAATAATTACCTCCAGCTGCATCCATGTTGCTGCAAAGGATATTATTTCATTCTTTCTTATGGTTGCGTAGTATTCTATGGCATATTCCATGGTATATGTACCACATTTTCTTTAGTGAATTTACCATTGATGGAAACATAACTGAAGGTGAGTTCTTTACTATAATAGACTTATGTTATACATTCCATGTTGTACATTCCAAGTGTTTGCTATTGTAAATAGTGCTGCAATAAGCATATGAGTGAATGTGTCTTTTTTATAGACTGATTTATTTTCCTTTAGGTATATACCCAGGAATGCAGTTGTAGATTGAATGGTAGTTTTATTTTAAGTTCTTTGAAAAATCTCCACACTGCTTTCTATAGTGGCTAAACTAATTTACATTACCACCAACAGTGTATAAGCATTCTCTTTTCTCCATAGCTTCACCAGCATCTGCTTTTTTTTTTTTTTTTTTTTTTTAACTTTTTACTAATAGCAATTCTGACTGGTGTGAGACAATATTGCATTGTGGTTTTGACTTGCATTTTTCTGATGATTAGTGATAAAGAGCATTTTTCGTATGTTTATCTGACACTTGTATGTCTTCTTTTAAGAAATATCTGTTCATGTTTTCTGCCCATTTTTTCCCCTCAAATTTTTAGGTTTAGGGGGTACATGGGCAGGTTTCTGACATGGGTAAATTGTGGGTTGCTGGGGTTTGATGTAAAAATGGTTTTGACACCCAGGTAGTGAGCATAGTACCCAGCAGGTAATTTTTTAGCCTTCACCGTCCTCCCACCCTCCACCTCCAAGAGAGCTGTGGAGTCTATTGTTCCCTTCTCAGTGTCCATGTGTACTCAGTGTTTAGCTCCCTCTTATAAGTGAGAACATGTAGTATTTAGTTTTCTGTTTCTACATTAATTCACTTAGAATAATAGCCTCCAGCTGCACTCACACATCCATGCTGCTGCAAGCACACAATTTCATTCTTCTTTATGCTTTGCCCATTTTTAATGGAATTGTTATTTGCTTTTTAAATTGTTTAAGTTTCTTATAGATTGAATATTAGACCTTTGTTAAATGCAGTAGTTTGTTTACTCTGTTGGTATGGTCTTTTGTTGTGCAGAAGTTCTTTAGTTTAATTACATCCTATTGGTTAATTTTTTTTTTTCTTTTTTCCATTTGTTGCAATTGCTTTCGGCCTCTTTGTCATGAAATCTTTGCCCATTCCTACGTGTAGAATGGTATTGACTAGGTTGTATTCCAGGATTTTTATAGTTTTGGGTTTTATATTTAAGTATTTAATCCACCTTGAGTTGATTTTTGTATAAGGTGTAAGGAAGAGGTCCAGTTTTGATCTTCTGCATATGGCTAGCCAGCTATCTTAGCACCATCTATTGAATTTGGAGTCCTATTTCCATTGCTTATTTTGTCAACTTTGTCAAAGATCAAATGGTTGTAGGCATACGGCTTGATTTCTGAGTTACTATGATCCACTGGCCTATTTGTCTGTTTTTGTACCAGTACCATGCTCTTTTGATTACTGTAGACTTATAGTACAGTTTGAAGTTAAGTAATGTGAGGCCTCCAAGCTTTGTCCTTTTTGCTTAGGATTGCTTTAGCTATCCAGGTTCTTTTTTTTTTTTTTTTTTTTTTTTTTCCTTTTTTTTGGTTCCACATGACATTTAGATAAGTTTTTTTTTTTGTTGTTTTTTGTTTTTTAATTCTATCAAGAAATGACATTGGCAGTTTGATGGGAATAGCCTTCAAATTATATAAAAAGAAGACAGACTATTCTCTGTAAAGACCATGTAACACTCCAATACTTTGAGAAATCAAAGTTCTTTGAGAAATCTCAAAACTGCTTTCTTCAGTGACAGAACTAATATACATTCCCAGCAACAGTGTATAAGCATTCTCTTTTCTCTAAGGATACCAGATGGTAGAGGATGGATGATTGTACAGAATCTGAGAGCGATTAAAAACATAGTTATTCCTCAACATCTAGAAGTGCCAAATTCATATACATTGTCAGCTGCCGTTCCAACTGAAGGTGAGTTCTTTACTATAATAGACTTAGGTTATACATTCCTTAGTATTTCTATGAATAAAAATAATTCATTTATCTATTTTCACTTTGGAAAACAGACAATACACATGGACGGTGATGCCTCAGTACTATACTAAGAGCCGAACTTTTCACAGATATTAAAAGAAGATGTCTCTCAGATACGGACTTTAAAAATATATTTTAGTACAATAGATAGATAATTTACTCCTCTGCTCAGAGTAGAACCAATTCTCTACTGAAAATGGAATTCACTTGTTATAACAATTAGCCTTAAAGAGACACAAGTCTTCTTTTTTTTTTTTTTTTTTTTTTTTTGAGACAGAGTCTCACTCTGTCGCCCAGGGTAGAGTGCAGTGGCACGATCTCGGCTCACTGCAAGCTCCGCCTCCCGGGTTCAGGCCATTCTCCTGCTTCAGCCTCCCAAGTAGCTGGGACTACAGGCACCTGCCACCACGCCCAGCTAATTTTTTGTATTTTTAGTAGAGACGGGGTTTCACTGTGTTAGCCAGGATGGTCTCTGATCTCCTGACCTCGTGATCCACCCACCTTGGCCTCCCAAAGTGCTGGGATTACAGACGTGAACCACCGCGCCTGGCCGAGACGCAAGGCTTCTAAAGGTAAACTTCAATTTTGTCAAAAAAACAAGTAAACTACTTAGGCTATCTAATATCAAAGGAAGGAATTTTTATTAATCGAGACAGACTAAAAGAGATCTTAGCTTTTCTACCACCAACAACCAAGAAAGTGTTGAGAGGGTTTGGGAGACTGACAGGATATTATAGAAAGTGAATCCCAAGCTATGTCTTAAAATACCAGCCCTTATACGCTGTCTTAAAACAAGACATATTAGACCCTCTAGATTGGACAAAAGGTCAACTAACATTAGAAATGATAAAAAGTTACCTTGCTAATACCTCAGCTTTGGGGCATCCAAATTATAATTTTTCATTTTCATTATATATACATGAAAGTAGTGCTAACACTTTTGAGGGTCCTAACTCAAAAACATTGAGACCAAAATGAACCTGTTACGGTACTATAGCCAGCAGTTATACCCGGTGGCTATAGGACTACCACCTTGTGGCACCGCCATAATAATCACTGCTTTGTTGGTTAAGGTAACTGAAGAAATTGTAAAGGGGACACCCCATAGTGTTTTCATCCCTCATTTTGTGAAATTATTGCTAAGCTTCACCACACTCAATGTTATTCAGTTAGCAGATTAGCTTTATATGAAGTTTTACTTCTTTCAGCTTCTCATATCACCATCTCTAGGTATAAAAATCTAAGTCCTGCAGTTCTTTTGCCTTCACTTTCAGATGAAACACTGCACAATCGCATAACTTCAACTTTTCAACTTCTCTGTCCTAGGAGAAGAGCGTCTCCTTAATTATGCTGATGTAGTTTGGTTTAAAGATGGATCTTAAAGGATGCATCTGGGATTTACCGTGCAAGCTACTCAATATTATCTTTAACTGAAGAAATAGAATGTGCCTACCTTCCAGAAGTTACCTGAGCTCCAAAAGCAGAATTAATTTTGTTGATTAGGGCTTGTTGATTGTCAAAAAGAGCAACTGCTAATATCTATACAAACAGTAGATATGCTTTCGAAGTAGCTCATAATTATGGAATGCAATGGAAACAGACAGAATTTTTAACCTCTTCTAGTCAATTCATAGAAAATGGGCAGATAATTTTACAATTGTTGGAAGCTATATTATTCCCAAACATAATTAAAATTTCAGGCCATTTGAAATCAGATACACCAGAAAGCAAAGGAAATCAACTAGTTAATAAGGTAACACAAAGCTGTTCTAAATGCATCTAAACAAACAAACAAATGAACCAACAGAAAATAAAAAGAAATCTATATTAACTTAAAAAAAAAAAAAAAAACTCTGAATTTAACATAAAATTAGCTCAATCCAGAGCTCCAATATTAGAACAGAAAAGTTGGAAAACAAAAAGGAAACGTGTTCCCCCAAAGAAGAGGTATAGTATGGGCCAAACAATTTGCTTATACTTGCTGCTGAACTACGGTTACCATTTTTAACCTATATACCAGACCTAACTCACTGGAGCCCTGACAAAACAATTGCTTGGGAAAAACAATATTTTTGGAAACCTCTGACTATAGCTCATAAGGTATAAAATTGCTATTACTTTTGTTAAAAATATAATCCAAGGAAATTATTACATAGCTCTGAAGGACATTTTCCTTCACTTGAGGCCCCTTTTCAGGCATAGCAATTAGATTTCACCCAGTTACCATCTTCAAAAACATACAAATATACTCTGGTAATGATTTGCACATTTTTTCTGAATGGGTAGAGGCATTTTCACACAAAATAGCAGCAGACTTGTTGGTGAGTAAAATTCACTTAGAAAAAAGTATTCCAACCTGGGGAGTTCTGGAAACTCATAACAATAGTCTCACTTCACTAGACAAATAATTCAATTCATGTGCAAAATTTGGCCCATTCTCCAACATTTCCATTGTGTTTACCATCCCCAGTCATCTGGGTTAGTGGAATTGATCAACGGAATAATCAAACTCAGTTCAAAAAATCAACTGAGGCTTTTAAAATTTCTTGGCCAAAAGCTCTTCCATGGGTTCTTCTTAATCTGGGGTTGTACATTTTTGGAAAGCACCAGTTATCCCCATTCACAATGATAAAAGGCAGACCTATGAAATTGTCTCCAGGAAACTGTATGCCTTTAATAGTGAAGGGAGACATGTTTAGCTATCACAATGGCCTTATGATGTAATTACATACAAATTATAAATTAGTAAAAGAATGTTTTCACTGTGAACTCCCAGAAAACAAAACTTCCAAGGACCATGGACTTCAACTAGGAGATTTTGTCTATTGGAAACAATATTTATAAAACAAACAAAACAAACAAACAAAAAAAAAAACAAAGCAAACAAACAACAAAAAAATCTTCTCCTTTACCAAAGTGGTATGGACCTTATCAGGTACTCCTTACCAACCCTTGCACTGCTAAGTTAGAAGGCATAAATTCATGTATTCATATGTATTATCTAAAGAAGGCTGACACTTCTGATTTCACTATTTCTCCAGAGGTGACCTCCAACTTTGAATTAACTTGACACCAGGCTGAGAAAAAGATGGCATGTGATATAGACAGTTAAAACTCAAAACTGTGGCCCAGGCTTCTAGCTAAATAAATGTTTAATACTAAAAATTGTTAAAAGATGCTTCTTTTATAAGCTCTCACTAAAATTCTTTTTATCTTTAGTCCTTATGTCCTGGTACTACAACCACCAGCTGTTGCCCATGAAGAAAACCTCTTTTTGCAATGATTCCCAAACTATGCTAATAGATTACACAAAAATTCTATTGGTTAGCTCCCAATAAAACATCTTGGCTGTGTGGCACTAATCTATAGCTATGGTTACCCATAGGATGGTTAGGAGGATATTCACTAGGTTATGCTTGGGCACCAGGTTGAGTAGTTCACACCCTGTTACTTGTCTTTCAACCACAGCCTCTGCCCAAGGGAGCCGCACAGACTGGAACATCTAATTCCCCAATGAGCTTGGTGCAGAAAGCTTAGGATAAAAGTATCTGATTGGGCCAATTACTGAGGAAGCCACTGGAAGGAGGTCCAGTCAAAGGAGAATAATCTAGGTGGTCCCTGTAGCTGTCTTATGGGCAAAATTCCTTGGGATGTTTGTGCCATACCAGTGGCACACCCACAGCAACACTGCCCTGCCTGAAGATCTCCTGCTGTTGATCTACTGCATGAACAGACCACACACAGGCATACTCCACAACCCACTCTGATTCTGGCAAGCACAGCAGAGGATCAGTGGGCCTCCAGAATTCCATAGATCTCCCGGTGAACTAACCTTCAGCTTGAGTCAACCCTAAAGGAGAGGAAAGTGTAGCTTGGCAGGGCCCCTTTTGGGCTAAGGAATTACAGGCAGGGTGACAGTGATTGGAGAGGGGTCCCCTAAGGCCTGGGAATGGACCTAGCACGGGAGTCATCTGTCCTCCCATCCCCCATATCTCTCCCCACATAGAACAGCTGCGAATGACTAAAATACAAAAGAGCCATGTCATTAAGAGCCTGTCTGTTGGACATTACTCTTAGGTGGCATCTACTGGATTGCAGATCTACTGGATTGCAGCCTGCACTACATCAACAACAACAACAACAACAACAACAACAACAACAAAAGATTTCTTCAGTATACCTTGCCTGTGAAACCCAACACAGGAATTTAGTCACAAATAAAGATCCCATGCAGAGTCTTGGCCCTCTGAAAGCACCCAGAAGTGAAGTCAATAGACTATTCTCAACTTACACCAAAGTCAAACTCAGGGAAATAAAGTGTATAAAAACAAAAAGCCCCATCCAAAAGACAGCAATTCAAAATGATAAAGGAATGCCAGGACTTTCAGATGAGAAAGAATTAGCCTGAGAGCAATGCCAATGAAAGAAGTCAGGGTCCTCTTACCTCCAAATGATGGCCCTAACTCCCTAGAAACAGTTCTTAACCTGATTGAAATGATATCCACAGAATTTAGAATCTAGGTGGCAAGGAAGACATTCAGGAGAAAGATGAAACCTGATATGACTTGGATATTTTGTCCTCTCCAAATCTCATGTTGACATGTGACCTACAATATTGGAGGTGAATCTAGTTAAAGATTTTGGGTCATGGGGGCAGATCCCTCATTAATGGCTTGGTACTTTTCTCACAATAATGAATATGTTCTCACTCTGAGTTCACACAAGATCTAGTTGGTTAAAAGAGTATAGCACAGAAAGACAGAAATAATATGTTCTCACTTATTTGTGGTATCTTAAAATCAAAACAATTGAACTCATAGAGAGCATAGAAGGATAGTTACCAGAGGCTGGGAAGTGTAGTGGGGTTTCGGCGGGAAGGTGGGGATTGTTCATGGGTACAAAAAAATAGTTAGAAAGAATGAATAAGATCTACTATTCTATTTGATAGCCCAATAGGATGACTGTAGTCAATAACTTAATTGTAGATTTTTAAATAACTTAAAGAATGTAATTGGATTATTTGTTACTCATAGGATAAATGCTTGAGGGGATGGCTACCCCATTCTCCACGACATGCTTATTTCACATTGCATGTCTTTAAAAAAATAGTAATTTTTAAAAAATAGTGTAGCACTTACTCCTGCCCCCACGCCCTGCCCCCACCGCACACACACCATGTTATACAGCAGCTCCTCCTTTGCCTTCTACTATGATGGAAAGCTTCCTGAGGCCCTCACCATTAGCAGATGCTGTTGCCATGCATTCCTGTACAGTCTTCAGAATCATGAGCCAAAATAAATCTCTTTTCTCTATAAATTACCCAGTCTTAGGTAGTTCTTTATAACAATGGAAATGAGTTAATACAAAAACGAATGGTAATGGGAAGTGGGGCATTACTACAAAGATAACACAATATATGGAATCAACTTTGGAACTTGGTAGCTGGCAGAGGTTGGAAGCATTTGGAGAACTCAGAAGAAGACAAGAAGATGTAGGGAATAGGTTGAAACTTCTTAGAGGATTGTTAAGTGGTTGTAAACAAAATGCTGGTAGAAATATAGACAGTGAAGCCAGACTGACAAGGATTCTGATGGAAATGAGAAAGTTTTTTGAAACTGGAGTAAAGATCACTCATATTATGCCAAGCGAAAAAAAAAAAAAAAAAAAAAAAAGGCTGCATTATGCTTATGTCCTAGGGTTCTGTGGAAGTTTAAATTTAAGAGTAATGACCTAAAGTATCTGGAAGAATAGATTTCTAAGCAGTATTCAAGACATGACCTGGCTGCCTCTAACAGCCAATGATAAGCTAGCAAAGGAATGCTTTAAAGTTGGAACATATATTTGAAAGGAAAGAAGAGCATAAAAGTTTTAAAAAGTCAAAACCTAGCAGTGTGGTACAGAAGGAAAGAATATTTTCAGGGGAAGAATACTGAGGAGCAACTACTCGCTAGAGAAATTTACATGACTAAAGGGGATCCAACTGCTAATATCTGAATCAATGAAAAAAAAAAAAAAAAGCCTTAAAAGCATTTCAGAAATATCTGAGGCAGCCTGTCCCATCACAGATCCAGATGCCTAGGAGAAAAGACTGGCCCATGGGGCCAGGAAAAGGACACTGATGCCCTGTGCACTCTTGGTACACTGTTCCAAACATCTAGATTGCTCCGGCTCCAGCCTCAGCACAAACTGTCCCAGATACAGCTTTGACCACTGATTCAGAAGGTACAAGTGGTAATTCTTGACTGTTTCCATGTGTTGTTAAGTCTGCAGCCTTGCAAAATTCAAGAGGTAAGGAAAATTAGCTCACCCCTGGATTTCAAAAGATGTATGGAAAAACCTGAGTTCCCAGAAAGAGGCCTGCTACATCGGCATACGCCCTTCAGAGAACATCTAATAGGGTAGTGTGGAAGGGAAATATGAGGTTGGACACCCCACAGAGAGTCCCCATTAGTGTACTGCCTAGTGGAACTGTGGAAACAGAGCTGCAGCTTTCTGGATCCCACAGTGGTAGATCCATTGGCAGCTTGCACCCTGAGCTTGGAAAAGCCACAGGCACTCAACTTCAACCCATGAGAGTAGCCACAGGAGCTGCATCATGCAAAGGCATATGGGTAGAGCTGCTCCAGGCCTTTGGACCCCACCCCCTGTACCAGTGTACCCTGGATTCAGGACATGGATTCAAGGATTATTTTGGAGCTTTAAGAATTAAAGTCTGCCCTCCTGGGTTTCAGACTTCTGGGGGGCCTATTGCCCTTTCTATTGGCTATTTTCTCTATTTTGGAATGGGAATGCCTACCCAATGCCTGTACTACCATTGCATTTTGCAAGTAAATAGCGTGCTTTTTATTCCATAGGCAAAAAAAAAAAAAAAAAAAAAAGGAAGAAATGTACCTAGAGTCTCGGATGAGATTTTGGACATTTAAGTTAATGCTTACAACTAGTTAAGACTTTGGGAGATTATTGGTAAGGGATAATTTTATATTGCAATCTGAGAAGAACCTAAAATCTGGGGGGCCAGGGATAGAATGATATGGTTTGGATGTGTTATCCTCCAAGTCTGATGTTAAAATATGACCTCTAATTTTGGAGGTAGGCACAGTAGTAGGTGTTTGCATCACTGGGGTAGATCCCTCATGAATGGCTTGGTGTTGTCCTCATGATAATGAGTGAGATATTGCTCTGAATGCACATAAGATATAATTCTTTTAAAAAGTGTGGTACCCCTTCCACTCCCTCTCTCACCATCTGATGTGTCAGCATGCCCTTTGTCTTCTGCCATGATTGAAAGCTTCCTAAGGTCCTCACCAGGAGAAATGTTGGTGCCATGCTTCATGTATAGCATTCAGAATCATGAGCCAAAATTAATCTCTTTTATTCATAAACTACCCAGTCACAGGTATTCCTTTACAACAACATAAATGAACTAATACAAAACCCAATTCAAGGAAACCAGTAAAATGATCCAAGAGAAGAAACATGACATAGCAATTTTACAAAAGAACCAAATTCAACGTATAGAACTGAAAAAAATTACTACAAGAATTGTACAATATAATTGGAAGTATTAACAAAAGAATACAGCAAGCTAATAAAAAATTTCAGAGTTTGAAGACCAGTCTTTGGAATCAACTCAATTAGACATTTTTTAAATGAATTTTTAAAAGTGGCCAAAATGTCTGAGAAATATGGAATTATATAAGGAGACCAAACCTGCAACACATTGGCATTCCTGAGAGAATAAGAAACTTAGAGAACATATTTGACGATATAGTTCATGAAAATCTTCCCTACCTTGTTAGAGAAATCGACATGCAAATTCAAGAAAAAAAAAAAAACAAAACTACAATATACTATAGAAGATGACCATTCCAAAGACACATACTCATGAGATCATCTAAGATCAACATTGAAGAAAAAAATCTTAAAGGAAGCTAGAGACAAGTGTCAGGTGACAAAAAAAGGGAACCCCATCAGGCTAGCAGCTAACGTTCTAATGGAAAAGTCACAAACCAGAAGAAATTGAAGGCATATTTTAGGATCAATAAAGAAAATAAATTCCAACCAAGAATTTCATATTATGCCAAACTAAACTTCTTAAGTGAAGGAGAATTTTTTTTTTTTTTTTTTTTTTTTTCCAGAAAAGCAACAGCTAAGGAAATTTATTACCACTAGGCCAGTCTTACAGGAGGATGTTAGGAAAGTGCTAAACATGGAAATGAAGGAACAATTACTGTTACCACAAAAACAATACTTAATGTACCTAAGTACATTGCCCACATACACTAAAAAACAACTACACAATCAAGTCTATTTTATTATCATTTTTTGAGATGGAGTTTTGTTCTTGTTACCCAGGCTGGAGTGCAATGGTGCGATCTTGGCTCACTGCAAGCTTTGCCTCCTGGGTTCAAGCAATTCCCCTGCCTCAGCCTCCCATGTAGCTGGGATTACAAGCATATGCCAGCACACCTGGCTAATTTTGTATTTTTAGTAGAGATGGGGTTTCACCATGTTGATCAGGGTGGTTTTGAACTCCTGACCTAGGTTAATCTGCCCACCTCACCCTCCCAAAGTGCACAATGAAGTCTATAAAATAACCAGCTAACAACACAATGACCAGGATCAAAACCTCAAATATCTTTATTAAGCTTGAATGTAAAGGGTCTAAATACTCCACTAAAAAGAGAGAGTGGCAAATTGGATTTAAAAAACTACCAGCCTCAACCTTCTACTGTCTTCAAGAAAGCCATGTCACATGTAATGACAACCACAGGCTAAAAGTAAGGGAATGGAGAAAAATCTATCATGCAAAAGAAAAAAAAAGAGCAAAAGTTGCTATTCTTACAACAGATAAAACAGACATTAAAAGAACAACACTCAAAATGGACAAAGAAGTGCATTACATAATAATAAATGGTTCAATTCTACAAGAAAATTTATCCTAAATTTATATGCACCCAACATAGGAACACTCAGATTCATAAAACTAGTTTTCCTCAACCTACAAAAAGTCTTAGACAGTCACACAATAATAGCGAGGGACTTCAACATCTCACTGACAGTGTTAGTTCTTCAAGGGCAGAAAATTAACAAGGACATTCTGGACTTAAACTTGACACTTGACCAATTGGACACCTTAAAGACATCTACAAAATACTCCATCCAAGAATTCCAGAAAATACATTATTCTCATATGCACACAGAACATACTCTAAGATTGACTACATACTCACCCATAAAACAAGTATCACAAATTTAAATATATATATATATATATATATATATATATATATATATATATAAATCATACCAGGCACACTCTTGGGTTACAGGACAATAAAAATAGAAATCATTATCAAAAAGATTTCTTAATACCAAAAAAATTACATGCAAATAGACAACTCTCTCCTGAATGACTTTTGGTAAACAATGAAATTAAGGCATGAATCAAAAAATGCTTTGAAATTGTTAAAAATAAATACAACATACCAAAGCAGTGTTAAAAAGTTTATAGCACTAACAGACTACAAATTGGGTTCAGTATATACTGCTTGGGTGATGGGTGCACCAAAATCTCACAAATCACCACTAAAAAACTTACTCATGTAATCAAATACCACCAGTTCCCCAAAAACCTATGGAAATATATATTTTTAAAAGCCTACATCAAGAAGTTAGTTAAATTAACAATCTAAAATTGAACATACAGGAACTAGAACAACAAGAACAAACCAACCCCAAAACTAGCAGAAGAAAATAAATAACCCAAATCAGAGCAAACTGAGCAAAATTGAAAGCCAAAATTCCATACAAACGATTAACAAAACCAAAAATAAATTTTCAAATGAATAAACAGAATGGATAGACTGCTAGCTTAAAGAAAAAAAAGAGGGGAGATCCAAATAAACACAGTCAGAAATTACAAGGTGACATAACAACCAATTTCACAGAAATAGAAAAGATCCTTAGAGACTATTACAAATACATCTATGTTCAAAAACTAGGAAATTTGAGGGAATGAATGAATTGCTAGAATCACCTCCCAAGATTGATCTAGGAAAAAATTGAAACCCTGAACAGACCAATAATGAGTTCTGAAATTAAATCAGTAACTTACCAATAAAAATTTCTGGACCAGATGGATTGGCAGCTAAATTCTATTAGACATAGAAGAGGTGGTACCAATTCTACTGAAACTACTCCAAAAAATTGAGTATGGAAGAATCCTTCCTAATTCATTCCATGAAACCAGAATCATCCTGATACCAAAATCACATAGAAAAGCAATGAAAAAAAGGAACATTTCAGGCCCAAATCCCTAATGAACACAAAAGCAAAAATTCTCAACAAAATACAAGCACACCAATTCCAGTAGTAGGTCAAAAAGTTAATTCACTATGATGAAGTAGGCTTTATTCCTTGGATGCAAGTTGGTTAAACATACACATATCATTCAATATCATTCACTACATAACAGAATTAAAAACCTTATGATCATCTAAATAGAGAAAACACTTTCAATGAAATCCAACATTTCTTCATGACAAAAATCCTTAATAAACTAGACATTGAAGAAACATACATCAAAATAAGAAGAGCCATCTATGAAAAAGCCACAGACAGCATCATACTGAATAGGCAACAGCTGGAACTATTCCTTTTGAGAACTGGATCAAGAGAAAGATGCCCACTTTCACTACTCCTATTTAACATAGTACTGAAAATCCTCTCCAGAGCAATTAGACAAGAGAAAAAAATATAAAAGACGTCCCAATAAGAAAAGAATAAGTCAAACTGTCTCTCTCCACTATGTAATTTTATACCTGCAGAAAACCTAGAACCTCTACCAAAAGGCTACTGGAACTAATAAACAACTTCAGAAAAGTTTCCGTATATAAAATTAATGTACTAAAATCAGGAGCATTTCTATACACTTAGTAATGGTCAAGTTGAGAGTAAAATCAAGAATGCAAACCCATTTACAATAGCTACAAAAGAATAAAATGCCTAGAAATGTGACTAGTCGAGGAGGTGAGATAGCTCAACAAGAACTACAAAAACTGCTGAAAGAAGTCAGAGGCAACATAAACAAATTGAAAAACTTTTCATGTTGATGGATTAGAAGAATCAATATTATTAAAATGGCCATACTCCTCAAAGCAATTTACAGATTCAGTATGATTCCTACCAAATTACCAAAGATATTTTTTTCACAGAATTAGCATAACAAAATTTCTAAAACTTATATAGAACCAAAAGAGCACAAATAACCAAAGAAATCCTAAGCGAAAAGGACAAAGCTAGAGGCCTCACATTACCCAACTTCAAATTATACCACAAGGCTATAATAACCAAAACAGCATGCTACCAATACAAAAACAGACACATAGACCAATGGAACAGAATAGAAAACTTGAAAATAAAACTAAACACCTATAGCCATCTGCTCCATGACAAAGTCTAAATAAATAAACAATGGTGAAAAAACTCTCTATTCAGTAAATAGTGCTGGAGTAACTGGTTATTCATATGCAGAAGAATGAAACTGGACCACTACCTTTCACCATATATAAAAATTAAATCAAGATGGAGTAAAGGTTGACATGTAAGACCTCGAAATATAAAAATTCTACAAAAAATTCTAAATAATACCATTCTCAATATCGACCTTGGCAAAAAATGTATGGCTATGCCCTCAAAAAAACTGCAACAAAAGCAAAATTGAATGTGTGACCTAATTAAAGAGATTCTGAAGAACAAGAGAAACTATCAAGGTCATAAATAGACAACCTACAAAATGGGAGAAAATATTCAAAAAGTATCCATCTAAAAAAGGTCTAATATCCAAAATCTATTAGAAACTTAATCCAAGAAGCAAAAAGCAAATAACCCACTAGAAAGTGGACAAAGGACAGGAAAAAACGCTTCTCAAAAGAAGACATACAAACCGCCAAAAAACACGGAAAAATTCTCATTGTCAATAATCATCAGAGACATAAAAATCAAAATGACAATGAAGTATCAAATCACACCAGTTGGACTTTTTTTGTTGTTTGTTTGTTTTAAGTCAAAAATTAACATATGTTGATGAGGTTCTGGAGGAAAGACAACACTTATATACTGTTTGTTGGAATAACAATTAATTCAGCCAGTATGGAGAGCAGTTTGAAGATTTCTCAAAGAACTAAAAGTTGTGCTACCAATTGACCCAGCAATCCAATCCTGTTACTCAGTACATACTTCCCCCAAATAAATTATTTTATCAAAAAGACACAGGCACTTGTATGCTCATCAAAACACTATTCACAATAACAAAGACATGCAATCAACCCTAGTGCCCATCAACAGTGAATTGGATAAAGAAAGTGTGGTACATATACACCATGGTATTCTGCACAGCCATTTAAAACAAAAGAAATTATATTCTGTGCAGCAACGTGGATGCAGTTGGAAGCCATTATCCTAAGCTAAGTTTGCAGAACAGAAAGGTAAATACCATATGTTCTCAGTTATAAGTGGGACCTGATCATTGGGTATACATGCACATAAAGATGAGATCAATATGACACTGTGCAATACAAGAAGCAGAAGGGAGGGAAGGACGCAAGGTTTTAAAACTACCTGTAGGATACTATGCTCTCTACCGGCATGACAGATTCATTCATACTCCCAAACTCAACGTTACACAGTACACCTTGTAATAAACCTGCACATGTGCCTCTTGATTCTAAAATAAAAGATAAAAATTTTTAAAAGGGAAAAATATATACAAAAAACAATCCTGTGTTTATATCCCAGATGAATCACATAACATCACCAAATTAATGACAGGTATGAAAACCCGAATAAGCAAATGTTTGAGATTCAAAACCCTTAGAGAGTTTTTGCCATAAAAGTTAAGCCATAGAAGCTGACTCACCTGTTACAACTGGTTTTTTTCTCTGGTACATGCATGACCATTGTTTTCTGACCTTTGTGTTGAGATGTTATATATTATCCAGACTTCCTATTCTTTATTCAAACCTAGATTAAATGATGTTAGAGATAGAGACCCTTGTGACTGTTCTCTCTTTACAATAGAATTTCAAACCACTCCATTCTGGTGTAATCGATAGTAGCTAATTAGGTCTTATGTCTGTATTTTAGCCTTTGTATGAAAAATGTAATTCTGTTCGGCAGCTTTGTTTGGTCTATATAAACAATCCTCATTTTTCTCATGTCAGGAGCCCTGGTTACCATTCTTCTTACCATTCTTCCTTGATGAAGTTCTGCTTCCCAGACAGCTTCTCTCACATTTTGCACTTGAATAAACTCTTTAACTACATCCTGAGCCTTTTGATTATTTAAGGTTGATAACAAGACTTGCATGAAATCACAGAGAAAACTACAGCCAGAAGACAAATCAACCAACAGGATGAGATTCACCAAAAAGAGAGACATGTTGAAATATTTTGATGCCAAGATTCATTTAATATGAAATCCAAAAATGTTAATATAAAAATGGAAAGAACAATGCCATGAAACCTATTTACCAAGTACAAAATACCAAATCACAGAACATACCTGCAAGACCTTTTAAAAGTAAAAAAAAAAAAAAAAAAAAAAAAAAAAAAAAAAAAAATTCTGTTTTCCTCCTCTTCAGTTTAGTAAAGAGATTATTCCTAATCTTCCTCTGACTATACAAATAATAAAAATTTTAAGAATGTACTCAAAGAAACCAATGATATCTAGAATCAATAATAATACTTTTATAAACTGCTCAACTGTTTTACAGTCATAAACTAAAGCATAAATAACCTTTTTTAGTATGTTGCTAAACTGGATATTTCTAGTTCCAGAACCACTCATAACAATCATACAAAAGCAGCCAGAAAATGTCAAAATATTGAAGGAAACTTTCAGAATAGCATCATTAAAGAAGATGAGTAAAGTGACATAGAAAATGTATTCAGTAATTTAAAATAAGAAAATCAGGTGATTTATATGAGTTACTTTGCCTTGCCCTTTTTTTAAAAAAGAGCTAAACCCTTGTTAACATGTTCTTTTATTCTCTTAAAAAACACAATATGTAAAAAAGGTGCAACTTTTTACAGTCACCTTGAATCTCATCAGCTATTCTTGGCAAATTTGTAGACGTGAACTGCATCAGAAGCTCATTAAGGTTCCAGAGGAAAGTTAGAACAAGGAGCATAGAAAACTTTTTTTTTTTTAAGTATCTTTTTTCTGGGATCTATTATCATAATTTAAAAATATTTAACATTTATTATTTGCTATATTCCAGATAATGGAATAAGAGTTTTATTTATCTTTTTATCTATTTAATCCTGGAAGCAACCCTTTGAAGTGTAGCAGGACGAGCTGCAGACAAAACTCCTCAGACACCTAGTTAAAGAAGGAAGGGGTTTATTCAGCTGGGGGCATCGGCAAGACTCCTGTCTCAAGAGTCGAGCTCCCTGAGTCAGCAATTCCTATCCCTTTTAAGGGCTCACAACTCTAAGGGGGTGTGCATGAGAGAGTCATGATTGATTGAGCAAGCAGGGGTACGTGACTGGGGGCTGCATGCACCAGTAATTAGATCAGAACAAAACAGGATAGTGATTTTCACAGTGCTTTTCTATACAATGTCTGTAATCTATAGATAACATAAATGATTAGGTCAGGGGTCGATCTTTAACTACCAGGCCCAGGGTGTGGTGCCGGCTGTCTGCTTGTGGATTTCATTTCTGCCTTTTAGTTTTTACTTTTTCTTTCTTTGGAGGCAGAAATTGGGCATAAGACAATATGAGGGATGGTCTCCTCCCTTATTCCCCCTCTTTGAGACTCTCACTCAATAGTGGGAGTTATCACTTTCATTTTTACTACCTATGTCTTCTTGCAAGACAGATGGATAGCGATTCATTTAGGACAATTGTGCTGAAGCATTTTGGTGAACTAAGGTAGCAATGAAGCTTTTTATCACTTGAAGAAGTACAGGTAGCAAACAATGGAGCAGTAAGCAGGTTTCTATTACTATTATAACTCTTATTATAAGAGTTTTAAATCCTCCTAGTTCTGGGAATCATTTTCTAAACATGGCCCTAGGATCAAATCCATGCCACACTTGCAAGGGCACATGTTCTAGTTTTGTCATATCTCTATGTCTTCAACTACTTGCCTTTGATTATTTATGTGTAGGCAGCAATTAGTAAGGTTAAATTTCCTACAGATCTCTCCTTCAGCTGCTATAAAGTAGTCGAGAGCTAATCTATTTTGATAGATAGCATTTCTTATCTGAGTTTCTTGCCAGGCCAGAATAGTCAAGTCTCTGCCAGTTTTATTAGTGATTATTTTTAAGACAGCTTGTAACCGTATGATTCAGTTGATCATGTAAATGAGGGTCCGGTATCCACAGGAGCTGTCTTGTGCCTAAGTAGCAGGCCCATAATATTGTATGATTCTCTCAGAGGGCCATTTATCATTTTTTCAATTTCCTATAGCTATGCTTCTGTTTTCATGGGAAGCGTAGACAGGGAAGCCCAGGAGTTCGTCTGTTTTTATGGGCAGTAGGAAGAAAGATGGTTTAATAGTGCCAATAACACAAGTATCTGCCTACTGGTCAGGTAATTTGGCATAAGCTCTATGCCTACATATCCAGTATAATCCAGTGGGGGCTGTCCAGTCCTGGTGGGACTCTGGGTGGGTCCACACAGTTTGCAACTCTGGGGATTTACTAAATGGATTTCTCTCTGTGTGATTTGAACTCCACCAAGTGACTGTTTTGTGGTACCATTATATAGTTTCTGTCTCAGACAACTAAGTCATCCTACAGGGTGAGTGAATTCTTTTCCTTCTCTAGCTATGCAATATTGTCTAATTATTGAGGCTTTTAGGACCTAGAAATTATCAGGGTGATACTATTGAGCCAGGAATTCATCAGTAACTGGGTCTGTATGTACTAATTCTCGGGTTTCCTATGGCCATTGATCTCCTATCACAGTTCCTCCACATACATAACATGAAGTGATATTGAGAGACTGGGCTACATGCTAGGCTAATTGGAAATTTCTGGTACTGGCACATTTAGTTCATAATAGAAAGTTTGAAACACTGGGTCAGGAGAGCGTTTGTAAACTTCTCCTCCAACTAAGATATTTACTCAAGGATCCAGTCCTGCCCTTTCGATTCCTAAGGTCACACACTCTTCTTTTTTTCCAGCGAGGATCAAGGGGATTGGTTATTACCAGCTGTAAGGGGTTACATTGTCTCTTAGTACAGGAAGGCAAGAAGGGCCATTTTTTCCTTTCTGAAGGTGAACTGGATCTTTTTCATATTTTTTTAATCCAAGTGGCCTAAGTGACACAAGACCAGTATTTACATTTATTTCCATACAGTCCTAATTTATGATCAATGTACTTATTTTCTGCCATATAGTCTCTTTTCTAATTAAGAGAACTACATCTTATTCCTAACATTATTATTAATGAGAGCACAAGCATCAAATTTTAAGATGACTTCTTTGGACTCCCCTTTTTCTTCTGTTTGGCTAACACTTTGTTCATCATTTATGAGCCTCCACCAGTCCTTAATCCTTAATCTTATTTTAAAAACTGTGGTCATGGGAGGCTCAGATGGGTGGTAACACACATCAGGTTGGTCATTTCCTTGGCTACATACCTTATATAGAATAACATTATACAAACAAGTTCTTTTTAGAGTTCCAGTACACTTATAACAACCATAAAATAATTGAACTGTAGCAACCTTTTGTCCTACCTCAGTGACTTGATGTATACACTGGGAACTGTCCTCAGTCTGAGGAAGGTCAGTTGAAGTCCTTACTGTAAAAGTCAAAATTTTAAGGGAAATGAGTCCCACAATGAGTTTTCTAATGCTTCAGCCATGCGTGGACCAGTCAGTTTCAGGGTGTGACTGGAGCAGGGCTTGTCGTCTTCTTCACAGTCACTTTGCAGGGGTTGGCAAAGTTGCTCCCATCCACATACTGCTCACAGTCTACTGAAGTTTAAGGATGGTCTCAGAGGTTGGGTCTGCTAGAGTAAACTGAGTCCAGCACCTCTATACACTTATGTTCAGCTGGGCTCTCTAATACCAGGAGCAAGGTGGTGGGGTTTAGGATGTTGCAAACTTCAATGATTATGTGGGGATTTTCACATAGCGAGCTTTGGTACTTGGTTAATCCAGCATTTGTTAACCAATGATGTCCTTTGGTAGTCATTAAAATTACCACAGCATGGGGAGCCTTTATATTCAGGTTTTGCCTAAGGGTTAGTTTATCTGCTTCTTGTGCTAACAGGAACGTTGCTGCTAGGGCCCTTAGACCTGGGGGCCAGCCTTTGGAAATCCTGTCTGGTTGTATTGAGAGCTAGGCCACTGGCCTTGCCCAGGGCCCCACAGTCTGGGTTAAAACTCCAATTGCCATTTTTTCTCTTTTTGACACATGAAGTGTAAAGAGTTTCGTCAGGTCAGGTAGCCTCAGGGCTGGGACCGACATGAGTTTTTCTTTTAACTCATGAAAAACTCGTTGCTGTTGGTTGTGATACATGTATTTATCTAATCTACATTTTTATTAACTGTCACCTACAAAAATATTGACTTAAATCCTGCAGCTATTTGATTTCAAGCTTTAAATTGATCTGGTATTCCTTGTGGGACTCCAGTTGTGTCTAAATAGACATGAGAGTTGAAAGACCCATAAGGGGCTTCTCTCACTTTACGATGTCTTTTTTTTTTTTTTCCTTCTGGTTGATGAAATGCCAGGGTGAAAGGGATAGCCAACTGGATTAAAGTACAAGCGCCACTCCAGTTATTCGGTGGAGTGCCCAGTAAAGGTCCACCATGATACCACCACACGACTGCTTGGGGATGAGCGATGAACAAGGGCTGACTGATTGATAAGCTCTTGAAAATTCTTAAGCTCACTGCATCCTTTCAGGTCTCCAAGTAATGCTAAGTTTCCTCTCTGTCATGAGAGACACAAAGTGAACTTAGTGTTGGGAGACAGAGGCTGGATGGCCCTTGAGTGCTGACCTGCAGGGTGGCAGACTTTGGGATATAGCAGAGGGAGCTTGGCATGACTTACTACTTCAGGCTGTAGAATCCTAGAAAAGAGCTACCATGCAGCCTACACCCGGTTGACTGGAGGACCACCTTAGTGGAAAGGGGACAGTCTGGGCCTCTGGCCTTCCATGTGCACAAGCAAAACAATTGCTTTTGTTTAAGGTGTAGATGGAATATTTGATCCATTTTATTTTATTTTATTTATTTATTTATTTATTTATTTATTTATTTATTTATTTATTTATTTTTGAGACGGAGTCTAGCTCTGTCACCCAGGCTAGAGTGCAGTGGCCGGATCTCAGCTCACTGCAAGCTCTGCCTCCCAGGTTTACGCCATTCTCCTGCCTCAGCCTCCCAAGTAGCTGGGACTACAGGCTCCTGCCACTTCGCCAGGCTAGGTTTTTTTTGTATTTTTTAGTAGAGACGGGATTTCACCGTGTTAGCCAGGATGGTCTCGATCTCCTGACCTAGTGATCCGCCCGTCTCGGCCTCCCAAAGTGCTGGGATTACAGGCTTGAGCCACCGCGCCCGGCCTGATCCGTTTTAACCAAGCATTTGCATCTTGGTATCCTGTCTTAATTGCTGAAGTTTGTTTTAAGTCTTTAACTTCTATGATCCTCTAGTAAAATGAATGTATGGTTTTAGGAAATTACAAAAACCGGTTGGGGCAGTCTATCCTTGCTCTTTAGTGGTCCACAGAACGTTGGACCAACTATGGCATGAAAGCTCTACATCGGGGGAAAGACTCCTGTTTGGCACTGGGGTCTTTATCGAAATCTCCCTGGATTAAAAGGTCCTAGTTTACTAATGCCCAGTCTGAGGAGAGTCAGGAGGGACAGAAGTACTTTTCTGAAGTAAAAAGCTGTCTTTGACTTGGCAAGTCCCCAGAGGGTATAACAAGGCAAGCAATAAATGCAATAGTTTGAGGCGAAACTGACTTGGTTATGTCAATAGCTAGATTGTCAGCAATAGAACAAGAAAAGAAGAAAGAGTAATAGAATAGATGAAAAGAGTTAAATTTTCTTCGCTTTAGTTTGGTAGGGTTTTCCCCTGGCACTATGGCCTACGACACTGGAGGGAGTGGCACGTTCTTGACTCAGGTGTGATGAGTCCATCCTTTTTTTTTTTTTTTTTTTCCTGTACGAACAGCACTCTTGGTGGTTAGCAGCACAAGGCAGGGTCCTTCCCAGGCTGGCTCGAGTTTTTCTTCTTTCCACCCTTTGATGAGAATGTGATCTTCAAGCTGGTGCTGGTTTACCGGAAATTCTAGGAGTGGTACGTGTGCTAAAAGACTTTCAGTTTTTGAGGGAAAGGAAAGTAGAAGATAAACCAAGTATGTAATTTTTAAGAAATTGACCTTTTGTTTTAAATGTGGGGACCTTGACAGTGGACTTTATAGTCCTTAGTGCCTTTTTACTGAGAAATTTCCTTTAGCACCTGTTTTTATTAGTTTTTAAACCAAAGAAAGCCAAATACCATTTTACATTTAACAATGCTTCTCGTATGATTTTTATACGAGATAAACTAAATTTTATCTTTATATTAATGTGTCATTAATGACAAACTTAATTTTAATAAAACCTTGTAGACATATTTATCTAAATTTTAATGTTTGACCATGAGATAAGATTTTATAGACTCTTTTTAACCCTTTATACTTTTTGCTAAAGAGCAGGTTGGTGCTTTACGAAAAACCTGTTATGCTTTTACGTTAATGTCCAGTTCACAGAAAAACCGGATGATACTTCTTTAACTTTAGTCAATATGTTTACACACAGAATTTTCTTTACAATTAACGCTTTAAAACTTGCTTAAACCTTCAAAACAATAACTTTTTTAACTTTTTAATGTAGGTTAAAATGTACATTCTTATGCCTCCTTATAATCCTTTTACCAAAGGTATATTTTGCTTTTCTTATATACCTTCCACATAAACTGTTTATTTTTTTCAATAGTTTTACATTCAGGAGAACTAGTTACTTTTGAAGTATACATTTTTTGCATAAATTATTTTATATAACATTTGTCTCTTTCATGACTTTCACAGACAATTCTTTGACATGCCTCAACTTTCTGACTTATTACAAATATTTCTTTCTTTAAGCAACCAGTTAATTTATTTCAGGACAAGAATTTACCATATGATACTCTTTTTATATAAATCTCCCCCCTTTTTTCCTTTTATTTATTTATTTATTTATTTATTTATTTATTTATTTATTTATTTTTTACTTTTTTGTTGTTGTTAGGAAAGCAGTTGCCGCTACAGATTGAATGCATTTGGGCCTTCCACAGGTTACTGGGTTAAGGACTTTTGATAGGAAGCCCTCAGTGCTTTTGGGATACACCCTTGTTTACACTGACAACAAAGTGGTATTGAAGTGTTATAGGGTTACGGGGAATACCTTCAATTATCAATTATAGGTTTTAAATTTACCTTGACTTTTAAAGGAATAGAGTACACTTTTTTTTCTTAACTACTTGTATATCTCTTTCTCTCTTTCTTTCTCTCTTTGGCTTTGTCTCTCTCTTTGACTTTCCTTTTGCCTCTGTCTCTTCTTCTCTCTCTCTGCTAGTCTTTCCTTGCCCCTGCCAGCCGCTTATGCTGCTGTTCTCTTAACCACTGTGTCTTGGGGGTGAGGGTGCCTAAAACTAACTATAACCAAGTGTTTATGTATGGGAACTGGTCTGGGTTCCCTGGCTTACAGGTTACCTTGTGTCATACCTTTGAAACAAGGGACCTGTCCAGGCTTCCTTTTAATGGCCAACCTACCTCTAATGCTGGAGAGTCTATCTTACACAAAGTTTTAAGTTTTCCTAGTGTCATAGTACTCCACAGTCTCTTTTAAATTCTTTTTTGAAATTTTTCAGCATAGTTCCTAGTAGGGTGGGCTTATTTGTGCCTGACCTATGCTTCTTTGAGACAAAACACCACGCTCACATCACACGCACACCACAAAACAAAGGACAGTTAAAAAGGGCATGCACACACTTTTGCAGTTTGCACCAAACCAAAATCAAAACCAAAATCAGAGTATCCAGAAATCCAAGCCAGGTCAAAACCAAAACCAAAGTTTCAAGCAATCCAAGTCAAGTCAAAAACAAAAACTGAAGTGCTGTTACAGGCATACTGTGGGTGATCAGGCCAGCTTCCACTCAAATGGAGTAGGCACGTTCCCAACACCAATCCTGTTAAGCAACTCAAACCAAGTCAAAACCAAAACCAAAGTGCCGATAAAGGGATGCAGTGGGTGATCAGGCCATGCTTCCACTCAAATGGAGTGGGCAAGTTCCCAAGACCAGTCCTGTCAAGCAATTCAAACCAAGTCAAAACCAAAACCAAAACCAAAGTGCCGATAAAGGCATGCCATGGGTGATCAGGCCACGCTTCCACTGAAGCAGAATGGGCAAGTTTCAGACTAGTCTTACCAAGTTTTATATGTCCAGACTCCAAGTGTCCATTCCTTCCTGGTGTTCAGTCACTGTATTGATCCTCCACGGGTGCCTGCCACACACTGCTCTGGTGAGGTGTCCCACCGGGGCAAATGCCTACCTGGGAGCGCTCTCAGGATCCGTGTTTCTTGGGCTGGTCGGAGTCTCCCACAGGGATGTTCCATAGGGCAGGCTTAAGCCACCTAAGGAGCTTCCTCAACCATCCAACCTTCACCTAGCTTCCCGGTCAGGTAACCAAGAAATGTAGCAGGACGAGCCGCAGACAAAACCCCTCAGACACAGAGTTAAAGAAGGAAGGGGTTTATTCAACCAGGGACAATGGCAAGACTCCTGTCTCAAGAGTCGAGCTCCCTGAGTGAGCAATTCCTATCCCTTTTAAGGTCTCACAACTCCAAGGGGGTGAACAGTGAGAGGGTCATGATTGATTGAGTAAGCAGGGGGTACGTGACTGGAGGATGCATGCACTGGTAATTAGATCAGAACAAAACAGGATAGGGATTTTCACAGTGCTTTTCTATACAATTCTGTAATCTATAGATAACATAACCTGATTAGGTCAGGGATCAATCTTTAACTACCAGGCCCAGGGTGTGGCTCCAGACTGTCTGCTTGTGGTTTTCATTTCTGCCTTTTAGTTTTTACTTTTTCTTTCTTTGGAGGCAGAAATTGGGCATAAGACAATATGAGGGGTGGTCTCCTCCCTTATAGGTAGATGGCAGTAATAACCTCATTGTATAGATGATGGAATAGAAAGCTTAAGTATCTTGCCCAAATTGATGCCAGAATGTTACCCATGTGATATAAGAGGTTAAACCTTTCTTAAGGTGATGTATATTTAAAAGCGTAGTATTTCAAAGGCATCTCCAGCTATTCTAGAAGGGAAGCCTATTTCAAATGTGTAATTAACACTACCTATCTTGATGGGGGTTGTGGTGTAGGACTAAGGAAAATTTATTTTCTGTTTTGGGAAAAACATTTTACTGGCTTTCCATTTATATTGATAAGAAGACAAAATCCTTTCCTAGAATGAGGAATTTAAGGAGCTTGTTAACTGAGTATAGTCATGTAAAAGTCTTCTCCAGTGTGGTCCCAAGTTGCAGCTTTACAAAGTGATCAATTTTTAATTGCTGAAGAGAAAGAACTTTCTTTTCTGATTTATTGCAGGCAGAGAGGGGGATTGATGGTGGGGACCCCGGAGAGAGGACACGGGCAAGGCAATTCTAGTAAGTGAGCTATAAAGTATACTTTTCACACAGAATCCTATAGAAGAGGGCAGACTGAAATAGCCAGTTAGGAAGTTCCCTTTATAGGCACTAGTCAATGAACACTAGGTAAAATTTGTTATGTTTCTCTTCATTGCAGTTGTCAATAGTTTGTTCCCAAGCTTCCATGTGGATAATACTTTGCTAGCATTTACTATGTGCCAAGCACTGCTCCTAATGCTCACTTGGAAGTTTCCATTTAATCGTCAATGAAGGTATATGATATCAGTGCTAGTATTATCTTTGTTTTACAAAAAATGCAATTCAGGCATCAAATAAGTAACTTCCCTAGGGTCTTACTGCTAGTAAGTGGCCAAATGGATTAGAACCTAAGGCATAGTATCTGTCCACACATTTAACCAGAATGCTATACTACTTCACAGAAAAGATCTGCTAGCTTCTACAGATTAGAGTTAGAACATATTTAGGACATTAAGAAAGAAATGTTAGTTCGCATTGGAGTGAAGTGGCACTGGTAAAGACAAAACAATGTCAAAAAGAGAAGAACAGAGCTCATGTCAGTAGGAAAGGTGATAAGTGAAGCCAGGATGAATTTGTGGAATATGTAAGAATTTTCCAGGGATAATGAAATACTAGGGAAAGAGAAGACCATGGAAGACAGAACTTGAAATCAGCTAGAACGATCACTCATTAACTTAGATACTTGCTAAAGGGAATTCCTAGGGGCTCGAGAACTTTAAATATGGAAGCATTCTAAAAATTAAAGGTTAATGTATTATTTAAGAGTTCTTGCCTCCTGATATGTGCTCGTGTGGGCAATGTCAAGGTATGCTTCAGTACCCTTCTATTTTTATTCTACATTTTCTGCTTTTCCCTCTTCTACCCCCATGCTATACCACCACCCACACAAGCAGCAAGCACACCTGGATCTATATATTTTATCTTTAGATATGTTAATAACTTTCAGCTGGTTATCATTAAGTCTTGCCTGGGAGCCATTCTTTCCATTTTGGGAGTTGGCATGGCATACAAATTATTTGCCCTATGAGAAGTTGATATTAACTGCATTTATCGAACAGTGTTCACAGCTGAGGTCCTAATGTTGTGCCATTGTACCTCTTGCTTTTACAATTTTTATCAGAGGTGTTTCCAATTTATGTCAATTTGACTTATTAGAATTCAAAATATATGTATTTGAAACAGAATTTTAAAGAATTATTTAAATACTATCTTTTATTCTATTTAACATCCAATAAATTTATTGTTTCTCTACCCAGGGCTCACAATATTTGTTTTGTCACTCAGATTTCCCTGCTCTTTATCTTCTGTAGCCATCCTATTTTTTCAGTGGCAATTCAGATGACTATATGACTCTTCTAATCCCAAATCCCCTCAGCCATCCTGAGTAGATCATAAAGTCAGCCATAAGAATGCTTTTATTCCAGTTCTATTCAATTCAAATGATCGTTAGATTGCATCATTGTCTCAGAAACAACAGTTTGTAGTTGGACCAGTGTCTGACCTCTTTGTCCTTTTTGTCAAATGATGAGTTATTGGACCATCTGATATGACATTAATGGAACAGTAGCATGATTATGTAGAGCATAATGAATGTTATGATTCAAGTTAAATCTAAGCCAAGAAAACAAGTTTCCAAGTGGTCAGTTCTTTCAGTTTAGAGATTTGTCATTTTACATGGCAGTAATATTAGTCTGAGTGTAACACCAAACACCATCTTGGCTAATAGGGAATCTATAGCTATTTATTTGTCTATTAACACTTGGACAAAAAACAATTAAACTTCTCCACTGAAACTTAAGAGCTGTGAAAGTATTGTTTATCACTTAAGCTAAGATATTGACAAATGTTTGACCATTATAGAAATCATCGTTTGAATGGTAGATATAAAAGTGAGTGACTTTTCTGGGTAATTTTTCATAAGCCCCTTTACCTTTTTATGTTAGTGTGCTCATACCTCAGTGAGAAATTAACCACAGGTTGTGGATTACTCTTGAATAAATACATCTCTAACATCTCATATACACAAACCAAGTTTATGTGTGGTAACCAAACAACAAACTTGATCTTCACATAAAACCAGTACCCTGATTAGGTACAGATTGTACTGAAGATATAGAGATGGTTTAACATGACAGGTGTATTACTCCATTATCCCACTACTATAAAGAACTACCTGAGACTGGGTAATTTATAAGGAAAAGAGGTTTAATTGACTCAGTTCCACAGGCTGTACAGAAGGTATGGATGGAGAGGCCTCAGGAAATGTACAATCATGGTGAAAGGGCAAACAGGAAGCAAGCAGGTCTTCACATGGCAGCAAAAGAGAGAGATAAGAGGGAAGTGCCACAGACTTTTAAATAATTAGATCTCACAGGAACTCACTCACTATCACAATAATAACAAGGGGGAAATTTGCCCCTATGATCCAATCACCTCCCCACAAGTTCTTCCCCCAATACTGGTCATTACAATTCAACCTAAGATTTGGGTAGGGACACAGAGCCAAACCATATTATTGTGACCCTGATTCTCCCCAAATCTCATGTCCTTCTCACATTTCAAAACACAGTTATGACTTCCCAACAGTCCACTCAAAGTCTTAACTCATTCCAGCATTAACTCAAAAGCCCAAGTCCAAAGTCTCATCTGAGACAAGACAAGTCCCTTCTGCCTATGAGCCTGTAAAATAAAAAACAAGTTAGTTACTTCTAAGATACAGTGGAGGTACAGGCATTGTGTAAATGCTCCTATTCCAAATGGGACAAATTGGCCAAAACAAAGGGGCAGTAGCCCACTCTCAGTACCAGTTTTCTCTATTAGTCCATTCTCACACTGCTATGAAAAACTGTCTGAGACTGGGTAATTTATAAATAAAAGAGGTTTAATTGACTCACAATTCCACAGGATTTATAAGAGGCATGGCTGGGGAAGCCTCAGGAAACCTACAATCATGGCAGAAGTATGAAGGGGTAGCAAACACATCTTCACATAGCAGAAGGAGAGGGGGGGGGGAAAGAAAGGGCAAGTGCCAGAGACTTTAAACCATCAAATATCATGAGAATTCAGTCACTGTCACAAGAACAGCAATGGAAAAATCCACCTCCATGGTCACATCACCTACCACCAGCTCCCTTCCCCAGCATTGGAAATTACAATTCAACATGAGATTTGGGTGGGGGCACAGAGTCAAACCATTTCAACGGAAGTGCCCAAATTAACTTTCTGAGTGAAGCTGAAAATTTTCTGAAAATTAGGATGGATTATCTCTAAGAAAAACAGATTACTGTTAAAAAATAAAAAATGCCAAGGTTAATCCTACCCCTGTTGTGTATCTGGCCCCCATGGACAGTGTTATGATTATTTTTGCGTAAGTTTTTTTTTTTTTTTTTCTGTGATCAAGGTCCAATTTTTAAATTGTTGTATATTGAAATTAATAATGGTAGAATATTTCTCATTAGAAGAGCCTAATGGAAGAAGCATTACTCTCTGAAGTGTTTAATGGAATGCCAATGACATTTTAAATTTCTTTATGAAATATAGTTTACATATAGAAAAGTGCATGTCAGTAAACAGGCCAATGAATTGTAAGAAATTGAAAACACTTAAGTAATTGGCATTTAGATTAAGAAGCAGAATACAGTCCAGCATCCCAGAATTCCCACTTATGCTTCCTACTAATCACTATTTCCCTCAGGGATAACATGACCTTAGATAATTACTACGAAGTGAATACCATTATACCCAACACCCAGGTCAGGAAAAGGAAATTTTCAAGTTATGCTAGATGTCTTTCCATTGGTCCCATCTCAATCACATTTTTTTTTCCTCCTTCCAAATGTAACCATCATTCTGACATTTTAGTAATCACTTTCCTGCATGTCTTTTGGTTTTATTACCCAAGTGTGCAACCGTAGACACTATAGCTTTAAGCTTCCCCATTAAAACAAAAACTGATATGACTTTTACATCACATCTAACCAATAGATTTCCTCTCTTAATTCTTTTCTTTCTTACAATTTATTTTTTTAAGAACTTAGATTTGACTTCTAAACGTTTTTACAATCTGGGCTTTCTGCTTGGTAATCATAGTACAGTTCAGTAAGTTCCTCTGCATTTTCTGCAAAATGGCAGCTGGATTAAAAAATGTGATCAGAGTCAGATGCAATCCATGTGACAAGGCTATTGGTGGTGTCTCGTCCTTTCATCAGGAGGCGTATGACTGGTTTTCAGCTTTTTTTTTAAATGTTAGCAGCTTTTGATCTTCAATGCATATATTCATGGTGGGGCTTCAAAATGTCAATATTTTAATTTTATTATTTTGTTTGCTTTTAAATCTAGAATAATTTTATACAGATATACTTTTAATCTAATATTTTATTAACTAGTGATACAGTTTATGTAAGAAAGGCAGGTTACATGTATGATTATTTAATCTTATTTACAGTTTTTAGATAATTAGTGTTTTGTCACTTTTTAAAAGTGAACACTTGTTTTCCATGCCATTATAAAATAATGGATTTACATGTATTTGATGCTCTCAATCTGTTTTAATTTCTATCTGTATTGAGGCTCAAACTGTATATTATTTGGCTACAAGAACCTATTAAAGTTGGAACTAGAGTCCTTTTGACATGATCTTCACAGTTTTTGTTAGCTTCATTGCTCGCTGGCATATAGGGTTCCAGATTTATCTTGTATATTTTCTATTCCATACCTTGAATCAACCATTTATCCAGGAAGTTTGGTCTATGTAAATGAGAAATAGTATTAAAATGTCACAGTCTTGGGATTCAGAGCGCTCATTGCAATTGGATTGGCCATTGTGTCTAGGCATTTTTATGTAAAAGGATTCTAGTTAGAACAATACATTCTTATATGTAGAATGATTTAGTTCATGCTAAGAAATTTTCTTCTAAAGATAAACTGGGATCTGCCATAAAATAGCTAGTCTGATATTTTCCTTTTTTTGTTTTTTCCATGACCTCACAACTAAAACAGTCAATTCTGAATTTTTCGTAGGATCTTTTAGTAAGTATACATAAGCAATGAACGATTCTCAAGCAGACTCTAAAGATCATATGTTTATTCTGATAACTGTTGGTAGCAGTGTTCAAGACTATAGTAAAATCTAACATAGGAGTTGATATAGTTTGGATCTGTGTCCCTGCCCAAATCTCATGTTGTGTTGTAATTTCCAATGTTAGTTGTGGGGCCTGGTGGGAGGTGACTAGACCATGGTGACAGTTTTTCAGGAATGATTTAGCACCACCCCCGTTGGTATTTTCTTGGCAGTAGTAAATGAGTTTTCATGAGATCTGCTTTTTAAAAGTGTGTAGCACCTCTACCTCTTGCTCTGGCCGTGTCAGAGAGCTCACTCCCACTTTGCCTTTCGCCATGTGATTGGAAGCTTTCTGAGGCCTCCTGAGAATCAGAAGCTGTTATGCTTTCTGTACAGCCTGCAGAACCATGAACCAATTAAACTTCTTTTCTTATAAATTACTCAGTCTCAGGTATTTCTGTATAGCAGTTTGATAATGCACAGGAGTCAAAGGAAAAGTTCTCCTTTGCCCTCCGAGGGTTCATGAAAAAATCAACTTACAAAAGTCTGATTAATTAGAGAAAGGGCATAAAATTATTAATATGCGTGTGGGAAAGAAACACAGAGTGAGTACATCCCACTTGCCCCATGGAGTTCAGAAGCTTAAATACCATCTTGATGTTACAGAAAGAATTGGGATTGGATTTTGAAAAAACAGGTCATGGTGGCAAAACAGGTTATGGGAGGTAGACAAGAGGAAGCTTAGCTAGCAAAAGTGGTCTTGTGATGCAGATGAAACTTCACAGGTAGCAGACCTCAGAAAGAATACATGATAAATGTTGTTTTCAGACCTATAAAAGTGTCAGACTTTCAGTATATCTTTCCTAGATCTGGATAAGAGGAGGCCTCAGAGAAAATCTAGCTGTAACAATGCAGATTCTCTACAGATGCAAATCTACCCCCACAAAAGAAAACTTTGTAGGGTTATTTCTCTTTGCTGGATTTCTAAACAAGTGTCTTAAAATACATCAAAGAAATATATTTTGGGGTAAAATATTTTGATTTTCTTTCAGCTCCCACTTTGAAACATTAAGAAGTTGTATATGTTAAAGTAAGGCTTATAACATTGAATATATTTTGGTTAGAGTTTATTAGATTAAAAAAGGCAAAGGAGTAGAAAGTAACCAAATTAGGATAAGCAGAAAAGAGCAAATTTATATATGTATATATACATATGTACATCATTCTTAATCAGTCTCTTAGTCCTGAGAATAGATCCATTTATTTCATCAGCTGTGTCCCATTCCAGGAGATGCTATTGCAGATTGACTAGGCCCGTATATATTATGCAGGAAAACAGATCTTTAATAAGAAGCATTTCTATGGAAACAAGAAAAACAAAGGTTAATGTCCGGAGTACTCTATAGACTTGTTTTTCTAGAGTCTCTGAAGCGTGTTCAGATTGCAGTGGCAAGCTGACAGATTTTTCTGGATAATAACTCAAAGCAAATGTTCAATTGAACTTTCTGAGTAGTCGATACCTCAGCCAGCATGAAGGCTGTTTATGTATAAGTTGCAGTGGTGATTTCTTGTGATGTCTATATCAAGTTGTCTAGCTTCATTTTGCAGGGCTTTAAGACATGTAGTTTCATTTTCTAGTGATCTCATGTCAAAAAAAATTGAAGAAAAATTGGAAAACATTAGTTGGAGACTTGCAGCCAGAGAAGAATGCATGATTCAGTTTAAATTGTAGAAAAATAATAAAAATTGAAAAACAATGGGCAAGTCTACAAACAGGTGTACTGTATAATTTTCCTGAAATATAATTTTTCTCTCTCTAGTTCCCCATTTCTACCAAGCATAAAACATAAGAGGACCAATTTATTTGAAAAATAAATTCCAGTTCCAATATACTTGGCCTAATTTTTAGCATACAATTGTGACTGGCCATATAAGCTCTTTTAAAGTTGGTTTTCCTGGAATTTTAAAACAAAGCTTTACAGGTTAAATTTTTTAAAGCCTCCAAAGTAAGAAGTAAAGCCAAAGAGTCACAATCACATCACA
Organism: Rhinopithecus roxellana; assembly: GCF_007565055.1. Lineage (NCBI taxonomy): Eukaryota > Metazoa > Chordata > Mammalia > Primates > Cercopithecidae > Rhinopithecus > Rhinopithecus roxellana. Next base: position 35,844,147 of record NC_044555.1, on the reverse strand, counting down.
CTGTGTCTATAATCTCTGTATAAATTGAATGGGTTGCTTTTCTCTTAAGGTCCCAAAATATCTTGAATGAATATCCTGGACATATCAGAGAGTGGCATACTTTACTTACTGCAAGATCACAAACTTTGTAAGGGAACTGTGTAGACAAGGTATGAAGCCAGTCTTTCCAAGAAGTTTTTCATTGGCTATATGAATTCAGTCCCAATTCCTCAAAAATGTTTGGTCATATCTGAAAATGCATCATTCTAATCAAAGACTTGGTAAAATAACCAGTGTCTATAATTTTATACCCTTACAAAAGAAAAAATACTCTTACCAAACTTCTTCAAATGACTAAATTGCCATAAATTTAAAAATAGAAATAGTTTCAAAATTTTGGAGAAATCAAATAGAAAGATAAATGTATCAATTTTTCTCGAAAAGTATACTTTATCCAATTGTTAGCTATAAACAGTTCAAAAGAAAAAAAGGTATCTTGGCTCTGAAAAACAAAATATAAAAATAGGCAGCATGTTTCAATCAGAAAAATCATAAAAATGTTATCCCAGTCCTCTATTAGTCTCGTGTAATTAACTCTTGTTCTGCTAGATGTCGGGTTGGCAATCTTCATAAAAGCATCAACTTTTTAGAGTTCTGGAAGTTTTACCCAACCCACTGGTATGATCTCAAAAGTTATCAGAACCTAAGTTGAAGAGTATTTTTCAGTGTTCTTTCCATGAATTTCCTTGAAGAAGCTGCAAATTATGGACTTTAGTCAATTATAAACTGCTTTTTAAAAACAAAGTAAAACAATAATTGCCTGTGTATGAGAAAAGACTCAGAATATCCATGATTAAAGACACGGTTGGCAAGGAAATTTGGTTATTTCTGTGGCATACAATTATTTAACATAATAATCATAATTATTTCTGATAAAATGTACTAAGAAATAACAGAATTGTAAGACTTTCATACAATTTTGAAATACATATTAATAACCCACTCATATAAGTTAAACACTATTTTTTTATTTAATAATGCTTCCCATATGACTTTAACATACCACGTAAGCCTAATACGTCTCTTTTGGACATCCAGGAGTGCTAAAATCTAAAATGTTAATTTTAGGTAAAAAAGACCTAATTAAGACTTTCTAATTTAATTTTGAAGTTTATCAAATATCAAAAGTTTAAAACACTTGCTCAAAATCAGATCACAGGTCACTATAAATTAATAATTTCCCCAACCATCAAAATCTATCTCAATCTCTCCCCTTTTCTTTTGCAGTTTATTTAATAGATAAAAATCTTTTACCATCTTTTATTAAGATTACACCAAAATCTTATTCAAAAGAGAAAACCAAGTTCTATCTTTTCATTAGTGTATTATTAATGCTAAAGCTAATTTTAATAGAACTTTATAAATAGATTCATCCAATATCAATCAGCTTTGAGCATGCACAATAAAATTTCCATATACCCTTTTAGAACCTATTACACTTTTTCCCATTTTCTTTCTTTCCCCAACTTTCTATATTCATTAAGTTTATTTACTTTTATTACTTCAATGTAAACAACTTTTAAAAATCTGTAAACAAGGAAAAGTTATTTTCCTTTTAACAAAAAGGTACATTTTCATGCCTTTTTGTAAACTTTCTTACCAAAAACACACCCAACTTTTCTTATATACTTTGAATGCAGAAGGTTATATCTGGCATTTTACATTCATATATATATATATATATATATATATATGTATACACACACACACACACACACATACATTTTTCATTATATTTATTGAAGTGTGTGTGTGTATATATATATATATATAATACACTTCACCACTATACAATTCATCCATATAATCAAAAACCACACATATATACTCTCAGTGATCATCATTGTTAGTGAAAAACCTAGAAAATAAGAAATTTAATTTATGTACCAGATAGATGGAGAGCCCAGGACAAAGTACAGTGGAGTCAATGCCTGGAAGATCCAACCCCTCACAGCATGGCTAAGAAGCACAGCAGGATCAGGGAGAATGGGGCATGGATGCTGTCCCTAGGCCTCACCATGGTCACTTGTCTAAACCTCAGAATCAAACGGCTCAGATGCAAAGACATAAGCTCTCTGAGAAAAAATATCATGGAATTGAAAAGGAGGTAAAACAAAATACCAGAATAGAAGGCCCCACTGACTGTTCCCACCACAAAACACAAAGTTAACAGCTATCTACACAGAAAAAAAAAAATCATCATAAGAACCAAAAATTAGGTGAGCACCCATAGAACCTGGTTTTAACTTCATATTGTTGAAAGAGGGTCTAGAGACATAGAAAAAACAGTCTTGAATCAGGGACACCACACCTTCCCCACTCCTTGAAGGAGTCATGTGGAGTGGAGAGGCTCTCTGGAAACTGGTAGAGAGAGAACACAGCAAATTTGAGGCATTACACTCAGTGTTTTCCTGTTACAGCAGAGTGGAAAACCAGACTAAACTCAGTGGACAGGTGCACATGAACACAGCATTTAAACTGGTCTTATTCAGAAAGGATTACTGATCCCAGTGGCCCCAACTCGAGTTCCCACAAACCTTACCACCAAGGGCTACAGTGTCCTTTGTCTCCAAGTAAACTTGAAAGGCAGCACAGACCACAAGGACTGCAATTCTTAGATCTTTTAGATGAGTCCTAGTGCTGAACTGGACCCAAAGATAGTGGACTAGGGGACACATGACCTACTGAATGAAAAGCTGGAATGACTAAGGGAGTGCTGGCATCACCCCTTGCATAACCCCAGGCTACACAGCTCTCAGCTCTGAAAGAGGTCCTTTCCTTCTATTTGAGGATACAAGAGGGAAGAGTAAGAATAACTTTGTTTTGCATCTTGGATACCAGCTCAGACACAACAGGATAAAGCACCAGTCAGTGTTGTGAGGCCCCTGTTCCAAACGCTAGATACTAGATGACATTTCTATAAACCCTTGGGCCAGAGAAGAACACACTGCATTTGAAAAAAATTATCCACTTCAGGCAGCATTCATCACCTGATAGCTGAGGAGACCTTGGGTTCTCAATAACCAGCAGCAATACCCAGGTACTATATTGAGGGCCTTGCATGTGCCTCTGAGACCTGTTGACTTCAGGTGAGACTCAGCACATTACTAGCTGTAGTGGCTATAAGGCAAAACTCCTTCAGCTTGAGAAAAGCAAGGGGAAAAGTAAAGGGGACTTTGTCCTGCACCTTAGATACCAACACTACCACAGGAGGATAGAGCACCAAGTGAGCTCTTGAGGTCCGTGACTCTAGGACTTGACTCTTGGCTGTCATTTCTGGACTTGCATATAAGGCCAGAGGGGAGACCACTGCCCTGAAAGGTGAGTCCTAGGTCAGGCAGCATTCACTCCAAGCTGACTTTAGAGCCCCTGGACTTTTAAGGAACATCAGTGTAAGTCTGGCAGTACTTGTTGCCTGGGGTGGAGGCAACTATGGGGTGTAGCGCCTCCACTTTTGGATAGGGGAAGGAAGAGTGGAAAGAACTGCATCCTGTGGTTTGAGTACCAGGTCACACATAGTACAGTAAAATACCAGGTAAACAGTTAATGTTTATTGTTTTTGTTTTGTTTTTGTTTTTGTTTTTAATTTATTTTTATTATAATTCAAGTTCCAGGGTACATGTGCATAACGTGCAGGTTTGTTACATATGTATACTTGTGCCATGTTGGTGTGCTGCACCCATCAACTCATCAGCACCCATCAATTCATCATTTATATCATGCATAACTCCCAATGCAATCCCTCCCCCCTCCCCCCCTCCCCATGATAGGCCCCAGTATGTGATGTTCCCCTTCCCGAGTCCAAGTGATCTCATTGCTCAGTTACCACCTATGAGTGAGAACATGCGGTGTTTGGTTTTCTCTTCTTGTGATAGTTTGCTAAGAATGATGGTTTCCAGCTGCATCCACGTCCCTAAAAAGGATGCAAACTCATCCTTTTTTATGGCTGCATAGTATTCCATGGTGTATATGTGCCACATTTTCTTAATCCAGTCTGTCACAGATGGACATTTGGGTTGATTCCAAGTCTTTGCTATTGTGAATAGTGTCGCCATAAACATACGTGTGCATGTGTCTTTGTAGCAGAATAATTTATAATCCTTTGGGTATATACCCAGTAGTGGGATGGCTGGGTCATATGGTACATCTAGTTGTAGATCCTTGAGGAATTGCCATACTGTTTTCCATAATGGTTGAACGAGTTTACAATCCCACCAACAGTGTAAAAGTGTTCCTATTTCTCCACATCCTCTCCAACACCTGTTGTTTCCTGATTTTTTAATGATTGCCGTTCTAACTGGTGTGAGATGGTATCTCATTGTGGTTTTGATCTGCATTTCTCTGATGGCGAGTGATGATGAGCATTTTTTCATGTGTCTGTTGGCTGTATGAATGTCTTCTTTTGAGAAATGTCTGTTCATATCCTTTGCCCACTTTTTGATGGGGTTGTTTGTTTTTTTCTTCTATATTTGTTTGAGTTCTTTGTAGATTCTGGATATTAGCCCTTTGTCAGATGAGTAGATTGCAAAAATGTTCTCCCATTCTGTAGGTTGCCTGTTCACTCTGATGGTAGTTTCTTTTGCTGTGCAGAAGCTCTTTAGTTTAATTAGATCCCATTTGTCAATATTGGCTTTTGCTGCCATTGCTTTTGCTGTTTTAGACATGAAGTCCTTGCCCATGCCTATGTCCTGAATGGTACTACCTAGGTTTTCTTCTAGGGTTTTTATGGTATTAGGTCTAACATTTAAGTCTCTAATCCATCTTGAATTAATCTTCGTACAAGGGGTAAGGAAAGGATCCAGTTTCAGCTTTCTACTAATGGCTAGCCAATTTTCCCAGCACCATTTATTAAATAGGGAATCCTTTCCCCATTTCTTGTTTCTCTCAGGTTTGTCAAAGATCAGATGGCTGTAGATGTGTGGTATTATTTCTGAGGACTCTGTTCTGTTCCATTGGTCTATATCTCTGTTTTGGTACCAGTACCATGCTGTTTTGGTTACTGTAGCCTTGTAGTATAGTTTGAAGTCAGGTAGCGTGACGCCTCCAGCTTTGTCCTTTTGACTTAGGATTGTCTTGGCAATGCGGGCTCTTTTTTGGTTCCATATGAACTTTAAAGCAGTTTTTTCCAATTCTGTGAAGAAACTCATTGGTAGCTTGATGGGGATGGCATTGAATCTATAAATAACCTTGGGCAGTATGGCCATTTTCACGATATTGATTCTTCCTATCCATGAGCATGGTATGTTCTTCCATTTGTTTGTGTCCTCTTTGATTTCACTGAGCAGTGGTTTGTAGTTCTCCTTGAAGAGGTCCTTGACATCCCTTGTAAGTTGGATTCCTAGGTATTTGATTCTCTTTGAAGCAATTGTGAATGGAAGTTCATTCATGATTTGGCTCTCTGTTTGTCTGTTACTGGTGTATAAGAATGCTTGTGATTTTTGCACATTAATTTTGTATCCTGAGACTTTGCTGAAGTTGCTTATCAGCTTAAGGAGATTCTGGGCTGAGACAATGGGGTTTTCTAAATATACAATCATGTCATCTGCAAAGAGGGACAATTTGACTTCTTCTTTTCCTAACTGGATACCCTTGATTTCTTTCTCTTGCCTGATTGCCCTAGCCAGAACTTCCAACAATATGTTGAATAGGAGTGATGAGAGAGGGCATCCCTGTCTTGTGCCAGTTTTCAAAGGGAATTTTTCCAGTTTTTGCCCATTCAGTATGATATTGGCTGTGGGTTTGTCATAAATAGCTCTTATTATTTTGAGGTACGTTCCATCAATACCAAATTTATTAAGCATTTTTAGCATGAAGGGCTGTTGAATTTTGTCAAAAGCCTTTTCTGCATCTATTGAGATAATCATGTGGTTCTTGTCTTTGGTTCTGTTTATATGCTGGATTACATTTATTGATTTGCGAATGTGGAACCAGCCTTGCATCCCAGGGATGAAGCCCACTTGATCATGGTGGATAAGCTTTTTGATGTGCTGCTGAATCCGGTTTGCCAGTATTTTATTGAGGATTTTTGCATCGATGTTCATCAGGGATATTGGTCTAAAATTCTCTTTTTTTGTTGTGTCTCTGCCAGGCTTTGGTATCAGGATGATGTTGGCCTCATAAAATGAGTTCGGGAGGATTCCCTCTTTTTCTATTGATTGGAATAGTTTCAGAAGGAATGGTACCAGCTCCTCCTTGTACCTCTGGTAGAATTCAGCTGTGAATCCATCTGGTCCTGGACTTTTTTTGGTGGGTAGGCTATTGATTGTTGCCTCAATTTCAGAGCCTGCTATTGGTCTATTCAGGGATTCAATTTCTTCCTGGTTTAGTCTTGGGAGAGTGTAAGTGTCCAGGAAATTATCCATTTCTTCTAGATTTTCTAGTTGATTTGCGTAGAGGTGTTTATAGTATTCTCTGAGGGTAGTTTGTATTTCTGTAGGGTCGGTGGTGATATCCCCTTTATGATTTTTTATTGCATCTATTTGATTCCTCTCTCTTTTCTTCTTTATTAGTCTTGCTAGCGGTCTGTCAATTTTGTTGATCTTTTCAAAAAACCAACTCCTGGATTCATTGATTTTTTGGAGGGTTTTTGTGTCTCTATCTCCTTCAGTTCTGCTCTGATCTTAGTCATTTCTTGCCTTCTGCGAGCTTTTGAATGTGTTTGCTCTTGCCTGTCTAGTTCTTTTAATTGTGATGTTAGAGTGTCAATTTTAGATCTTTCCTGCTTTCTCTTGTGGGCATTTAGTGCTATAAATTTCCCTCTACACACTGCTTTAAATGTGTCCCAGAGATTCTGGTGTGTTGTATCTTTGTTCGCATTGTTTTCAAAGAACATCTTTATTTCTGCTTTCATTTCGTCATGTACCCAGTAGTCATTCAGGAGCAGGTTGTTCAGTTTCCATGTAGTTGAGCGGTTTTGATTGAGTGTCTTAGTCCTGAGTTCTAGTTTGATTGCACTGTGGTCTGAGAGACAGTTTGTTATAATTTCTGTTCTTGTACATTTGCTGAGGAGTGCTTTACTTCCAATTTTGTGGTCAATTTTGGAATAAGTGCGATGTGGTGCCGAAAAGAATGTATATTCTGTTGATTTGGGGTGGAGAGTTCTATAGATGTCTATTAGGTCCGCTTGGTGCAGAGATGAGTTCAATTCCTGGATATCTTTGTTAACTTTCTGTCTCATTGATCTGTCTAATGTTGACAGTGGAGTGTTGAAGTCTCCCATTATTATTTTATGGGAGTCTAAGTCTCTTTGTAAGTCTCTAAGGACTTGCTTTATGAATCTGGGTGCTCCTGTATTGGGTGCATATTTATTTAGGGTAGTTAGCTCTTCCTGTTGAATTGATCCCTTTACCATTATGTAATGGCCTTCTTTGTCTCTTTTGATCTTTGATGGTTTAAAGTCTGTTTTATCAGAGACTAGGATTGCAACCCCTGCTTTTTTTTGTTCTCCATTTGCTTGGTAGATCTTCCTCCATCCCTTTATTTTGAGCCTATGTATGTCTGTGCATGTGAGATGGGTCTCCTGAATACAGCAGACTGATGGGTCTTGACTCTTTATCCAGTTTGCCAGTCTGTGTCTTTTAATTGGAGCATTTAGTCCATTAACATTTAAGGTTAATATTGTTATGTGTGAACTTGATCCTGCCATTATGATATTAACTGGTTATTTTGCTCGTTAGTTGATGCAGTTACTTCCTAGCCTCGATGGTCTTTACATTTTGACATGTTTTTGCAATGGCTGGTACCGGTTGTTCTTTTCCATGTTTAGGGCTTCCTTCAGGGTCTCTTGTAAGGCAGGCCTGGTGGTGACAAAATCTCTAAACATTTGCTCATCTGTAAAGGATTTTATTTCTCCTTCACTGATGAAACTTAGTTTGGCTGGATATGAAATTCTGGGTTGAAAATTCTTTTCTTTAAGAACATTGAATATTGGCCCCCACTCTCTTCTGGCTTGTAGAGTTCCTGCCGAGAGATCTGCTGTTAGTCTGATGGGCTTCCCTTTGTGGGTAACCCGACCTTTCTCTCTGGCTGCCCTTAAGATTTTTTCCTTCATTTCAACTTTGGTGAATCTGGCAATTATGTGTCTTGGAGTTGCTCTTCTCGAGGAGTATCTTTGTGGTGTTCTCTGTATTTCCTGAATTTGAATGTTGGCCTGCCCTACTAGGTTGGGGAAGTTCTCCTGGATGATATCCTGAAGAGTGTTTTCCAACTTGGTTCCATTTTCCCCCTCACTTTCAGGCACCCCAATCAGACGTAGATTTGGTCTTTTTACATAATCCCATACTCTTGCAGGCTTTGTTCATTTCTTTTTCTTCTTTTTTCTTTTGGTTTCTCTTCTTGCTTCATTTCATTCATTTGATCCTCAATCGCTGATACTCTTTCTTCCAGTTGATCGAGTCGGTTACTGAAGCTTGTGCATTTGTCACGTATTTCTCGTGTCATGGTTTTCATCTCTGTCATTTCGTTTATGACCTTCTCTGCATTAATTAGTCTAGCTGTCAATTCTTCCACTCTTTTTTCAAGATTTTTAGTTTCTTTGCGCTGGGTACGTAATTCCTCCTTTAGCTCTGAGAAGTTTGATGGACTGAAGCCTTCTTCTCTCATCTCGTCAAAGTCATTCTCTGACCAGCTTTGATCCATTGCTGGCCATGGGCTGCGCTCCTCAGTTGAAAAAGCAGAAATCACCGGTCTTCTGTGTCGCTCGCACTGGGAGTTGGAGACTGGAGCTGTTCCTATTCGGCCATGTTGCTCTGACATCAGTTAATGTTTCTTACTCTAGTTCCTGACTTATAGCAGCACCTCTGAACCCACCTGGAGCCTAGAGAAACTCACTGTCCTGAAGAAAGAAACACAGGCCTGGGTGACTTTTGCCACTAGCTAAGTGTAAAGCCCCAGAGCCTTGAATAGCTATAGGCAGTAACCAGGGAGTGGTTATAGAAAGCCTTGGGCACGGCCCAGTGCTGTGTGGGGCTTTGGGTCTGACCCAGTGCATTCATAGTGGTGATGGACACAGAGGTGCTTCTGTCATCCCAGATTTAGGTAGCTGAGAACATAGAAAGTGACTCCATGAGTTCAGGAGAAAGTAAGGAAAGAGAGTAAGTGTCTCTGCCTGGTAATCCAGAGAATTATCCTGGATCTTTGCCAAGACCATCAAAGTATTAAGTCTATGTGCCTGTAAAAACCACAGCATTACTGGAATTAGGGTGCTCCCTAATGCAGATACAGCTTAGATCATACCACTGAAATTCTTTCAAAAACCTGGGAAGACTTCCCAAGAAGAACGAGTACAAATAAGCACAGAAAGGGAAGATAATAATAAATACCTAACTACCCAATGCTCAGACACTGAAGAGCATCGACTAGCATCAATGCCTTTCAGGAAAAGATGACCTCACTAAATGAACCAAATAAGGCACTACGAACTAATCCTGGAGAGATAGAGACATGTAAACCTTCAGACAGAGAATTCAAAATAGCTGTTTTGAAGAAACTAAAATACATACAAGATTAGACAGAGAAAAATTTCATAATTTTATTGGATAAACTGAACAGAGGTTGAAATAATTTTTTGGAAAATCAAGCAAAAATTCTCTAGTAGAAAAGTGCTATTAGCATACTGAACAATGCATCAGAGTTCTTTAATAGTGCAATTAATCAGCAGAAGAAATAAATAATGAATTTTAAGAAAGGCTATTTGAAAATATACAATCATTAGAGAGAAAAACAGTAAAGCATGCCAACAGGAACTAGAAAATAGTCTCAAAAGGTCAAATCTAAGAGTTATTGGTCTTCAGAAGGAGATAGAGAAAGAGATAGAGGCAGAAAGTTTGTTCAAAGGGATAACAGGGAACTGCCCAAACCTAGAGAAAGATATCAATATCCATGAACAAGAAGATTATAGAAAACCAAGGAGATTTGCCTGAAGACATTTAACAATCAACTCCAATTGGTGGCAGACTTATCACTAGAAACTTTACAGGCCAGACAAGAGTGGCATGACATGTATAAAATGTTGAAGAAAAAAAAAAAAAAAACCCTATTACCCTAGAATAGTATATCTGGCAAAATACGTCTTTCAAACATGAAAGAGAAATTAAGACTTTTGAAGACAAAAGATGATGAGGAATTCCTTCAACGCCAGACCTGTCCTACAAGGGATGCTAAAGGGAGAGCTTCAATCAGAAAACAAACGATAAAATGAACAATAGGCAATCACCTAAAAGTATAAAACTCACTGGTAATAGCAAGTACACAGGAAATGCAGAATACTATAACACTGTAACTGTGGTTTGTAAACTACTCCTACCCTAAGTAGAAAGACTAAACGACGAACCAATCAAAAACAGTAACTACAAAAGCTTTTAAAGATGTAGTTGGTATGTTACGATATAAAGAGAAACAACAGAATGTTAGAAAGCAGAGGAATAAAATTAAGGCATAGCGCTTTTATTCGATTCCCTTTTCATTTTTGTTTGTTTATGCAAAAAACTTAAAAGTTATTATCAGGTTAAAATAATGGGTTATAAGGTAATATTTGCAAGCCCTGTCGTAACCTCAAATCAAAAAGCATACAATAGATACACACAAAATAAAAGGCAACAAACTAAATTATATCGCCATAGAAAATCACCTTCACTGAAGAAGTTCAGAAATAAATTTTGAAAAGGAAGAGAAGAGTATAATAAAACTAGAAAACAAGTAGCAAAATAGCAGAAGTAAGTCCTTCCAATAATAATGTTAAATGTAAATGGACTGAGCTCTCCTCTCAGAAGAGCTTTAAATATAAAATCTAATGAGGCATCTTAAGGAACTAGAAAAGCAAGAGCAAACCAACTCAGATTAAGTAGAAGAAAATAAATAAATAAATAAAATTGAAATGAAATAAAATACCAAAGATCAATGAATCTAATAGTTGCTTATTTGAAAATTTAAACAAAGTTGACAAAACTTTAGTCAGACTTACTAAGAAAAAAAAGAAGATCCAAACAAAATCAGAAATTGAAAAGAAGACATTACAACTGATACTACAGTAATTTAAAGGATTATTAGTGGCTACTATGAGCAAATATATGCCAATAAAATAGAAAATCTAAAAAAAAAAAAAAAAAAAAAAAAAGGGACAAATTCCTGGAAATGCAAGCTACCAAAATTGAACCAGGACGAGATCCAAAACCTGAACAGACCAATATCAAGTAACGAGATCAAAGCCATAATAAAAAGTCTCCAATTAGAAAAAAGCTTGGGACCTGATGGTTTCACTGCTTAATTCATCCAAACATTTAAAGAAGATCTAATATCAATCAAACTCGAACTATTCTAAAAAATAGAGAAGGGAATAATTCCAAACACATTCTGTGAGGACAGTAATTACCCTGATACTTAAACCAGACAAAGACACATCAAAAAAAAAGAAAGCTACAGGTCAATATCTCTTATGAGTATTGATGCAAAAATCCTCAACAAAATACTAGCAAATGAAATTCAAAAATACATTGCAAAGATTATTTATCATGACCAGGGTTAAAGTAGGATTTAACCTTGGGATGAAAAGATGTTTGAACATACACAAATTAATCAATGTGATACATGAAACCAACAGAATAAAGATCATTTCAATTGATTCTGAACATAGTTGATAAAATTGAACATTACTTCATAATAAAAACCCTCAAAAAACTGGGTATCAAAGAGAGTTGCCTCAACATAATTAAGGCCATTTACAACAGACCCACAAATAGTATCATACTAAACGGAGAAAAACTGGAAGCCTTTTACATAACATCTGGAAGACAACAGAGATGCCCTGTGTCACCACTGTTGTTCAACATAGCACTGGGAGTCCTAGCTGGAGCAACCATACAAGAGAAAGATACAAAGTGCCCCCAAACTAAAAAGAAAGAAGTCAAATTATCCCTGTTTCCAGATGATATGATTTTATATTTGGAAAAACCTAAAGATTCCACTAGAAAATTATAAGAACTGATCAATTCAGTACAGTTTCAGGATACAAAGTCAATATACAAAAACCAGTAGCATTTCTATATGCTAGCAGTGAAAAATGTAAAATATAAATTAAAAACAATAGTCACAAGTAAAATTTGTATCTAGGAAGTAACCAAAGAGTGAAGGATCTCTTAATGAAAATTGTAAAACTGAAGGAGACAACAAAAAAATTTTTTAAAATTCTGTTCATGGACTGGGAAAATCACTATTGTTAAAATGTCCATACTACCCAAAGCAATCTGCAGATTTAATGCAATCCCTATTAAAATATCAAAAACATTCTTCACAAAAATAGAACAAAAAATTGTAAAATTTATATGGAAACATCAAATGCCTAGAATAGCCAAAGCTATCCTGAACAAAATGAACAAAACTGGGAGATCACCTTACCTGACTTCAAATTATATTACAGAGCTATAGTAACCAAAAGAGCATGATACTGGCATAAAAGCAGACACATCGATGAATGGAAAACTAGAGAACCCAGAAACAAATCCACATAACTTCAGTCAACTCATTTTTTACAAGGATGCCAAGAATACATGCTAGGGAAAAGACAGTTTCTTCAATAAATGTTACAGGGAAAACTAGTTACATGTATTCAAAATAATTAATCTAGACCTCTATACAAATTCAAAAGAATTAATCTAGACCTCTATACAAAAATCAAATCAAAATAGATTAAAGGCTTAAATTTAAGACCTCAAACAGTACAACTGCTACAAGAAAATATTGGGAAAAATCTTCAGGACATTGGTCTGGGCAAAAATTCGTTGAGCAATACACAAGTGCAGGTAATCAAAGCAAAGCAAAGACTGACAGATGTGATCACATTGAGTTAAAAAGCTTCTGCAGAGCAAAAGATACAATCAACAAAGTGAAGAGGCATTCACAGAATGGGATAAAATATTTGCAAACTACGCATCTGAGCAGGAATTCATAACCATAATATTTAAGGAGCCCAAACAACTCTATAAGTAAAAATCCAATAATCTGATTTTTAAAAGGGCAAAAATTTGAATAGACATTTCGTAAAAGATATACAAATAACAAATAGACATATGAAAAGGTGTATAATTAATAATCATTAATTATTAAAGAAATGCTCTATCCTCTTTATGACAGAATAACACAGAAAAGACAAAGTCAAAGGAAAATACTATTTCTGGGAAAGAAGGGATCAAGAGTAGGAAAATTCATACCATAAAGTGCACCAGAGTTGCTACAACCAAGACTACTTACACTAATTGTGTTATCCCATTATATAAAATTCTGCAGAAAATAAAGAGAATAACAGTGATTTTTACCATGTGCTTGGTAAGAAATTCTTACTCTTCTTCTGGCTTATTAGATTCTGAGTTTCATTCACTGCAATTTCAGGAAGAGCAGAGCTTTGATATACTGTGCACGGTGCCAAAACAGTAAGGGTCACGGGGAAACTTCCTCTTTACTCTCTGAAGTTTCACTAAAAAATCAACTTACAAATGGCAGATTAATTGGGAAAAGAAAGGCGTACAAATTTATGAATGTGCACATGGGGGAGAACAATAGTTATTATCTCCTGGCCCCCTAATGGGGTTCAGAAGCTTATATACCATCTTGAAGTTACTGAAAGAATTGGAGTTTGGCATAAAAAAAGTGCAAAATAATGTATTTTGCAGAAATTTGGATGAAAATGAAGGCCATTATTCTAAGTGAGGTGACTCAAGAATGGAAAACAAAATACTGCATGTTTGCACTTATCAGTGGAAGTTAAACTATAGGTACACAAAGCCATGCAGAGTGGTATAATGGACATTAGAGACTCAAAAAAAGAGTGAGTGGGAGTGGGGTGATAGATTTTTTAAAAACCTACATATTGGGCACAGTGTACACTACTCAGTTGATGGGTACACTAAAATCTCAGACTTCACCACTTTACAATTCATCCATATAACCAAAAACCACATATATCCTAAAGTTATTGAAATAAAAAAGAATGGGCATGGCTGGGCACCATGGCTCAAGCCTATAATCCCAGAACTTTGGGAGGCCAAGGTGGGATAATCACTTGAGGTCAGGAGTTCCAGACCAGCATGGCCAACGTGATGAAACCTTGTATCTACTGAAAATACCCCAAAATTTAGCTGCATGTGGTGGTGCCTGCCAGTAGTGACAGCTATGGGGAAGGCTGAGGCTTGAGAATCAATTGAACCTGTGAGGCAGTGATTGCTGTGAGCCAACATTGTGTCTCTGTACTCCAGCCTGTGTGACCCAGGAGACTCCATCTCAAATAAAATAAAATAAAATAAAATAGAATAAATAAAATAAAATAAAGTAAATAAAATAAAATAAAATAAAAAAGAATGGGTGCTTGGATCCTGGAAAAACAAGTTATGGAAAAGATGAGAAGAGGAATTGTGTTGAGGAGCAATAAATGATTACTAGGGAGAATGAGTAGATCAGAGTGCACAAATAGTTCTCCACAAAAATTGAATAATCCTCAGAGACATATCTTTTAAATGGATCTGTTCTGGTGTGTCTATATAATTGGTCTTCTTTTCTGCAATAGACAATAAGATAACTCACAGGGGAGAAGAAAAACAATTATTTTCCTTGGTAGGTCCAGACTTTAGACAGATACAGGAATTTCAGAAAACAATTTCATCCTTTGCTGTGGGAGAGATCAGTGGGTATGTCGGGATCAGGGAGATCATCGTCAGTTTAGCATGTTATAGTGCCATATTTTGGGGTATCAGTTTCTGGGCCCTGACATTCCAACCTTCCAGTGGGGTTCAGCAGCTTATATACAATCTTGAAGTTACAGAAAGAATGGGGTCTGAGAGTATGACCAAAAACTGGTTAAGACAGTAAATCCGGTTACAGTGGCAAGACATATTATGAGATGAAAAGAAGAGGAGGTTTGCCTAGCAAACCCATTCTTATGTAGACAAAAGCACAGAGGTGGCAGCCCTCAGAATAGAGGCGAAATGCTTCTTCAGACATTTAAATGTTTCAAACTCTCAGTTGATCTTTCCTAGATAAAGGGAAACCTCAGAAAAAAATCTGGCTGCATTAGTACAGATTCTCTACAGATGCAAATCTCCCTCAAAAAACAAGGAAGATTACTTCTGTTTGCTGGTTTTCTGAACCACCATCTCAAAATATGTCAAAGTAGTGTATTTTGGGGTAAAATACTTAATTTCTTTCAATAGTAACATATGAAAGAGAAAATATGAATGTCTTATAAGCTAACTTGAAAATAATATTTTTTTTAAATGAGTACCGAAGATTGTGCACCATGGGAGACCATTAGTTATAAGGAAGTGCCCAGAGTATGTCAGCAGAAGCCTTCACAAGTTTATCGGTGGCTGCTACAGTCTTAAGCAGGGTATCAAAAAGACACCGTAATGAGCTATTAGTCATTGGTGGTTTCTATGTAGCTGAGTTGAAACAGCAAAGGCCTGACCTGATCACTCTGAATAAATAGAGAGAAAGAGGTTGACAGTAGTTAGATGTTAGGGAAGAGGATTTTGAAAAGCTAACTTTAGTTTGCAAAATTCTAGTTTCCAGTTCAGTTTGGGATTCCAATAGAGGGTTTTTTTCAATGAGAACTTAGTTAAGTTATAAATAGAACTCTTAGTTTATTAAACTTATTTTTCTTTATAAATGACCACATCTCAGGTATTTCTTCATAGCAGTATGAAAATGGACTAATACAGTAAATTGGAACTGGGAGTGGGGCACTGCTACTAAGATAACTAAAATGTAAAAATGACTTTTGAACCGAGACAGGCAGAGGTTGAAATAGTTTGGAGGGTTCAGAAGAAGACAGGAAGACGAGGGAAAGTTTGGAGCTTCCTAGAGACTTGTTGAACGGTTTTGACCAAAAATGCTGATACTGATATGGAAAATGAAGTCCAGACTAAGGTGGTTTCAGATGAAGATGAGGAACTTACTGGAAACTGGAGCTAAGGTGATCCTTGCTATGTTTTAGCAAAGAGACTGGTGGCATTTCATCCCTACCCTAGAGATCTGTGGAACTTTGAACTTGAGAGAGATAATTTAGGGTATCTGGTGGAAGAAATTTCTAAGCAGCAACGCATTCAAGAGACTGGCTGGGTGCTCTTTAAAGCATTCGATTTTATTCATTCACAAAGATATGGTTTGGAAGCAGAGCATAAAAATTTGGAAAATTTGCAGACTGACAATGTGATAGGAAAAAAAAGAAAAAAAAGAAAACGTTTTTTGAGGAGAAATTCAAGCCAGCCGCAGAAATTTGTGTAAGTAATAAGGAGCCAAATGTTAATCATGGATAATAGGGAAAATGTCTCCAGGGTATGTCAGAGTTCTCCACAGCAGCCCCTCCCACTGCAGTCCCAGAAGCCTAGGAGGAAAAAATTGTTTTGTGAGCCAGACCCAGGGCCGTGCCGCTTTGTGCTAGGTGCCCTGCATCCTAGCCATGGCTAAAAGATGACAAAATAAAGCTCAGGCCATTCCTTCAGAAGAAGTAAACCTTAAGCCTTGGCAGCTAAAACGTGATGTTGGGCCTGTGGGTTCAGAAAAGTCAAGAATTGAGGTTTGGGAACCTCCATCTAGATTTCAGAAGATGTATGGAAACACCTGAATGGCTAGGCAGAGGTGTGCTGCAGGGGCAGAGCCCTCGTGGATAAATTCTGCTAGAGCAGTGTGAAAGAGAAAGGTGGGGTGTGAGGCCCCACGCAGAGTCCCCACTGGGGCACTGCATAGTGAGGCTGTGAGACGAGGGCCACCTTCCTCCAAACCTGAGAGTGGTAGATTCTCCAACAGCTTGTACTGTGCACCTGGAAAAGCTGCAGACACTCAATGCTAGCCAGCGAAAGCAGCCAAGAGGGGAACTGTACCCTGCAAAGTCAAAGATAAAGAGCTGGGAGTTCTTTTCCATAGGAGCTCACCTCTTGCATCAGCATAACCTGCATGTGAGACATGGATTCAAAGGAGAACATTTTGGAGCTTTAAGATTTGACTGCCCCACTGGATTTTGGATTTGCATGGGGCTGGTACCCCTTTATTTTTGGCCAATTTCTCCCATTTGGAATGGGTGTATTTACCCAATGCTTACACCCCCATTGTATCCAGGAAGTAACTAACTTGCTTTTGATTTTATAGGCTCATAGGCAGAAAGGACTTGACTTACCTCAGATGAAACTTTGAATTGTGGACTTTTGAGTTAATGGTGAAATGAGTTAAGACTTTGGGGGACCATTGGGAAGGCATAAGTGGTTTTGAAATTTGAGGACATGAGATTTGGGAAGGGCCAGGGATGGAATGATATGGTTTGGCTGTGTCACAACCCAAATCTCATCTTTAATTGCAACTCCCATAATCCCCACATGTTGTGGAGGGACCCTGTGGGTGGTAATTGAATCAAAGGAAAGGGTTTTTGTCATGCTGTTCTCATGATAGTGAATAAGTCTCATGAGATCTGATGGTTTTATACAGGGCAGTTGCCCTGCACAAGCTCTTTTGCCTGCCACCATGTAAGACATGTCTTAGCTCCTCCTTTACATTCTGCCGTGATTGTGAGGCCTCCACAGCCACGTGAAACTGTGAGTCCATTAAACCTCTTTTTCTTTATAAATTACCCAGACTTGAGTATTTCTTCACAGCAGTATGAAAATAAACTAATACACATGCAACATGAGAAATCTCATTGAAGCAATCTTGGAAAACGCAGTTTGGCTTACTATGCCATCTGATGGTAAATAATATTATGGCATTTGCTACATGTGTTAAATATAAAAATCTCAGAACATATGTACTCTTAAAGTATAAATTAACTTCTATTTAATACAAAAGAAAGAAAGAAACCCACCTTTGACTCATAGCACGAGTAAAAATGTTGATATATTAAATGTATGTATTTGATATATTAAAATGTATAGCATTTCATCCCCAAGTTACCTTCAAACTCTTTTTCTTCTCTCTCCAAGAGTTATATTTAACCCAATACTAAAGAAATTTAGATGTAAAAACCCAATACTACAGAAATTTAGATGTAAAAACTTTTTTCAACTTGATAATTCTTTGATCTGGCAATGAAAAATTACATATATCTCTGTTTCTGCACTGAAATAGGATATACTTGCTGCTAACTAAATATTTTTCACAAGTAGTAATATAAAATAGAGAAGAAATAATTTATACCTAATACTAATGCAGTATTCAGTGAATGAATGGTCTGCTTGAGAATACATTCCCTTATACTTCTCTGAATCAAAGTAAGAGTAGAGGTTTTCTATTGATATCACAAATTACCAGCAGTGAAAGAAATACATTAACTGCAAACTGTTATTCATTCTACAAGTACTTATTAAGTATCTATTATGTGTCAGACACTGCTCCAGGTATGTAGGATGTAGTATTGAACAAATCAGAAGGCTTTTCATTATGGAGTTTACATTCTAATGAAGAGGACAGGGATGACAGACAATGAACAATAAAGAGATTAATGCCTAACCAAATGTTACATAGTAATGAGCACCCTGAATACAAATAAAATAAGGCAAGATGATAGAGGGTAATGTATGTTGGTGACTATTTTAGGATGGTCAGAGATGGCCTTTCTGAAAAGATGACATTTGAGCAATGTACAACATTAGAAACTATTTCAATTATAATTATCAAGATTTCAATATAAAAATCTCAGGACGTATGTACTCTTAAAGTATAAATTAACTTCTATTTAATACAAAACAGAGAAAGAAACCCACCTTTGACTCATCACATGAGTAACAGTCATAAACGTACAAGTTAGAAATCATGTAAAAATGAATTAAAAAAAACTTGCCATAAGAAATGCAACTGACCTAAGCGTTTCTTAAAACTTCAAAAGAGTTAGTTAGAGCAGTGTTTCTTAATTTGCTGCACATTTAATTCCCTGGAAGACTTAAACATTTACTGATGTCTGGGTCCCACAAACAGAAATCTGATTTTATTGGACTGGGGAGCGGTCTGAAAATTACAGTTTTTTTAAACTCCCCAGTTGATTATAATCTGCAGCCAAGGTTGCAAGGCATTCATTTATAAAGTATTCAAGAAACTACACATGGAATTTAAACATTTAAATTTAATCATATTTCTCCATTCTTATCTACTTACTGGTGAAGATACTAATCATCAGTGAAGTGGACAATAGGTATGCAAAGGCTGAGAAGAATGTGAAGGTTCTTAGATTATTCTTGAAAAAATCAAAAGTAGCTACAGTGCAAACTTCCTCGGTCAAACACGTGCAACAACATTGAAGTAAAACCTAACACTGAAGATCATTTCTGCATGTCTAGACTATCCTAAGCAATGCCTCAATTATGCAGGTGAAAAAGTTCAAGACAGTCATCTCTTTATTCATCCCATTATTATCACTGTTCTTCATCATATGTTTATCCCAGGGGCTACAGTGAAGAGTTTATCCCAAGGGCAAGCTTAGTGTTTATTTAGATCTCTGAAAAAGTTTTCCACCAGTCTAAAAGTCAAAATATCTCTATTCTTTAAAAAAAAAAAAAGTCTTATTTTTTCAAGTGAAATTACGAATCTATTCTTCACCCAAGATTAAAACTCTAGAGTTTAAGTGGGTAAAGTGTTATTTCAGACAAATCATCTGCAACACTTAGAGCATGTGCAGCTTCCAAAATCTAAAATACTCTTGGAGAAAAGTTACTTGGAGAAAAGCAGTACCTGGTTTAAACTTGCATCATTATCACCTACTTTTTGAGTAATCATCTCAATTAGGCATAGAAAGAAAAGAAAATTGACTGTAATACTCCTGTGGGTGGGAGAAAAAGATAGGTAACAGCTGTTTTCTTCTATAATCATCTTACACCTATAGATTAACTGAAACCTTTTTTGATATTTCAGAAACATGTCCAGGGTATACTACAAACTAAATAAGTGACCTATTCTGTTATTACCATCTCTATTCAGCTAAACACTGTCTGCCAAGAAAGTAACATAAAACTATATTTAAGGTATACCATAAAAACATCTTTTTTTTTTTTTTGAGATGGAGTTTCACTCTTGTTGTTCAGGCTGGAGTGCAGTGGTGAGATCTTGGCTTACTGCAACCTCTGCCTCCTGGGTTCAAGTGATTCTTCTGCCTCAACCTCCTGAGTAGCTGGGATTACAGGTGCCTACCACCATGCCGAGCTAATTTTTGTATTTTTGGTAGAGATGGAGTTTCACCATGTCGGCCAGGCTTGTCTCAAACTCCTAACCTCAGGAGATTCACCTGCCTTGCCCTCCCAAAGTGCTGAGATTACAGGTGTAAGCCACGGAGCCTGGCCCATAAATACATCTTATGCAAAGTTTTCAAGATTGATCTTATGATTATTTTGAATAAAAAGAAAAACTCATTTATACAAATGGACTTTCATATCAAAAGAAGTAAGGTTTAAAAATGTAAACATATAATCATTCCCAATAATATCCATCATGGTATTTTATTATTTTTTTTGGGGGGGGGGCAGAGTTTTGTTGTTATTGTCCAGGCTGGAGTGCAATGGTGCAAACTCACCTTATTGCAACCTCCGCCTCCCTGGTTTAAGCGATTCTCCTGCCTCACCCTCCCAAGTATCTGAGTTTACAGGCACGCACCCTCATGCTGGTTGATTTTTTGTATTTAGTAGAGACGAGGTTTCACCATGTTGGTCAGGTTGGTCTTGAGCTCCTGACCTCAGGTGATCCACCCTCCTCAGCCAGCCAAAGTGCTGGGATTACAGGCGTGTGCCACCACACCTGGCCCATCATGGTCTTTAAAATGTCAGATGTAGACTATACTTATTTTTTAAGCCAATTAATAACTTTTATTTTTCAAACTAGTTTATTAAAGTTTGGTGGTTTTTTTTTTCTTTTAAGTAATATTTTGAACGTAGTTAATGAAATGCTAGGAAATTCCTTTGTTTTTCTGACCAAATTTATCTTTCTATGTACAGATAGGACATCTTTAGCTAAGCAATTCGATTCTCTAATCTCTATCCTCCCATATTTTCAGGTGGTATCTAAGGTTTTCCCTGTTTAATTTTTATAAAACATGTCCAGAAAATGAATGAAAAGCTAAAACTGTCCAAAGCAAAATAAAATACCTTAGATATTATTTCTTTTATACAGCTACCTCACAATAATAGGTACATCTGGAATAGAAATTTATAATTACTGAGCACCTATTCAATTCATTATTTTTACTTATAGGTGAGAAACCTAAGATTGAAAACATTTTTCTTCTCCAAGATCACATAGCCAGTTGGTGGGAGGACTAATATTCAAATTCAGATCAGATCCAGATATATTCCATTGTATATATGTACCACATTTTCTTTATTACATATTTAAATCCTGATTCAGATTCCAAATTCATATTATTTCCACTGAACCACATTGACATTACCATCTATTTGTAACCTCACTGGCAGAAGTCAGGGTGGAATGGGAGAGGAGGATTGGGGACATAAACACAAACCACTCCTGGAATTCTAAAAATGATTCTGATTTTATTCTCTACTGTTATAAGAATATGTATCCTGTTTTGTAGCTACGTAAAACTTAAAGTGTGTTGTATGAGAACTATTTCCCTTTTTACATTTAATAACTGTTTTATTTTATTTTAAAAATATCTTCAATTTGTGTGGGCATATTGTAGGTGTACATATTTATGTTGTACATGTCATGTTCTGATACAGGTATGCAATGCATAGTAATCACATCATAGAAAACTGGCTATCCATCTCCTCAAGCATTTATTTTTTGTGTTACAAACAATCCAATTATATACTTTCACTGATTTTAAAATGTAAAATTAAATTATTATTGACTATAGTCAACCTGGTGTGTTATCAAATAGTATGTCTTATTCATTCTTTCTATTTGTTGTACCCATTAACCACCCCACCACCCCAGAAGCCCCCAACTACCTTTCCTAGACTCTGGTAACCATCCTTCTACTCTCTATGTCCATGAGTTTAATTGTTTTGATTTTAGGATCCCACAAATAAGTGAGAACATGTGATGTTTTTCTTTCTGTACCTGGCTTATTTCACCTAACATAATGATCTCCAGTTCCATCATGTTGTTCCAAATGAGTGGATCTCATTCTTTTTGGGCTAAATAGTTCTCTATTGTGTATATGTACCACATTTTGTTTATATATTCATCTGCTGATGGACACTTAGGTTGCTTTCAAAACTTGGCTATTGTGAACAGTGATGCAACAAACAGGAGTACAGATACCACTTTGAGACACTGGTTTTCTTTCTTCTGTGTATATACACAGCAGTGTGATTGTTGGATCATATGGTAGCTCTATTTTTAGTTTTTTGAGGAACTTCCAAACTATTCTCCATAGTGCTCATACTAATTTACTTTCCAACCAATGGTGTATGAGGATTCTCTTTTATGCACATCCTCTCCAGCATTTGTTATTACCTGTCTTTTGGATATAAGCCACTTTAACTGGGGTAAGATAATATCTTATTGTAGTTTTGATTTGCATTTTGCTGTTGATCAATTATGTTGACCAACCTTTAATATGCCTGTTTGCCATTTCTATGTCTTCTTTGAGAAATGTGTATTCAAATCTTTTTTTAAAATCATATTATTAGATTTATTTCTATAGAGTTGTTTGAGTTTTTTATAGATTATGTTTATTAATCCTTTGTCAGATTGGTAGGTTTCAAATATTTTCTCCCATTCTGTTGGTTGTCTCTTTAACATGTTGATTGCTTACTTTGTTGTATGTAAGTTTTAACCTTAATGTGATCCCATTTTTTAATTTTTGGTTTGGTTGCCTGTGCTTGTGGGGTATTGCTCAAGAAACCTTGATGAGAACATGTCTTGGAGATTTTTTCTCCAATGTTTTATTGTAGTAGTTTTATAGTTTGCAGTCTCAGATTTAAGTTTTTAATCCATTTTGATTCGATTTTTATATATGAAGAGAGACGGGGTGTAGTTTCATTCTTCTCCATAGGGAGAACCAGTTTTCCCAGAACCATTCATTGAAAAGACTGTCTATTACCCCGTGTATGTTCTTGGCAAATTTCTTGAAAGTGGGTTTGCTGTAAGTGTGTGAATTTCCTTCTGGGTTCTCTACTCTGTACCATTGGTCTATGTATCTGTTTTCATGCCACTACCATGCTGTTTTGGTTATATAAATCTGAAGTATAATATGAAGTCAGGTAATGTGATTTTTTTCAGTTGTTTTATTTTTGCTCAGGAGAGCTTGGCTATTCTGGGATTTTGTGGTTTCATATAAATTTTAGGATTTTCTTTTCTATTTCTGTGAAAAATACCATTGGTATTGCATTGAATCTTTAGATTGCATTGAATCTTTAGATTGCTTTGGGTAGTATGGACATGTTAACAATATTGATTCTTCCAATCTATTAACAAAAAATATTTTTCCATTTTTGGTATCCTCTTCAATTTCTTTCATCAGTGTTTTACAGTTTTTATTACAGAGACATTTCACTTTGGTAATTTATAGATATGTAATTTTAGTCGTGGCTATTGTAAATTGAATTCCATTTTTATTTCTTTTTCAGGTTTTTCACTACTAGCCTATACAAATGCTACTGATTTTTATACATTGATTTCATATCCTGCATCTTTGCTGAAATTGTTTTATCAGTTCTAATAGTTTCCTTATGGAGTCTTTAGGGTTTTTCAAACATAAGATCATGTTATTTGCAAACAAGTATAATTTGACTTATTTCTTTCTGATTTGGATGCTCTTTAGATCTTTCTCTTGTCGGACTGCTCTAGTTGGGACTCCTAGTACTATGTTGAATAACAGTGCTGAAAGTGGACATTCTTATTATGTTCCAGATCTTAGAGGAAAGTTTTTCGGTTTTCTTTCCCATTCAGTATGATACTAGCTATGTGTCTGTCATATATGACTTTAATTATGTTGAGGTATGTTTATTATCTACTCCGCTTTTTGACAGTTTTTATTATAAAGAGATGATGAATTTTATCAAATGCTTTTTCATCATAAATTAAAATGTTCATATGGTTTTTATCTATCATTCTGTTGATGATGATGTATCACATTGATTGAAGAGTGCATTTTGAACCATCCTTGCATCCCAGAAATAAACGTTGCTAGGTCATGATGAATTATCTTTGTAATGTATTGTTGAATTTGGTTTGTTGGTATCTTGCTGTGCATTTTTGCATCAAAATTTATCAGAGATATTGGCTTGTGGTATTGTTTATTGATGTGTCTTTGTCTGGTTTCTGTATGGGGGTAATACTGGCATTGTAGAATGAGTTAGGAAGGATTTCCTCCTCTTCTATTTTTCAGAAAATATTGAGTCATATTGGTTTTAGTTCTTCAAGTGTTTGGTAGAATTCACAAGGGAAGCCATCAGGTCCTGGATTTTCTATAGTGGGAGACATGTTATTATGGCTTTGATCTTTTTACTGTTTACTGGTCTGTTCAGGTTTTGGATTTCTTTCTGGTTCAATCTTGGTAGGGTGCATGTGTCTAAGTATTTTCCAATTTATTGTCATATAGATTCTCATAGTAGCCACTAATGTTCCTTTGAATTTATGCAGTGCCAGGTATAATGTCTCTTTTTGGTCATTTTTGTTTTTATTTATTTGGATTGTCTCTTTTCTTAGTCTGACTAAATGTTTGTCAATTTTGTTTAACTTTTCAAAAAGGCAACTTTTTGTTTCATTGAGCTTTTGTATTACTTTTTAATTTCAATTTCATTTATTTATTCTCTGATCTTATTATTTCTTATCTTCTAGTAATTTGGGGTTTTGTTTGCTGTTGCCTTTCTAGTTCTTTAAGATGCATTGTTAGATTGTTTATTTGAAGTTTTTCCCCCTTTTTAGGAGCATGTAAATATAAACTTTCCTCTGAGTAATGCTTTTGCTCTACCCAGTAGGTTTTGATATGATGTGTTTCCATTATGATTTGTTATAAAATATTTTTCAATTTTCTACTTAATATCTTCATTGACCCACTGGTCATCCAGGAGCATATTATTTAATTTCCATGTATTTTTATAGTTTCCAAAATTGCTCCTGTTATTGCTTTGCAGTTTCATTGCATTGGGGTCAGAGATGATGCTTGATACTATCTAATTTTTTGAATTTTTAAAGATGTTTTGTGACCTTATATATGGTTTATTCTTGGAAATAATCTATATGCTGAGGAAAAGAGTGTGTATTCTGCAGCTGTTGGATGAAATGTTCTGTACATATCTATTAGATTCATTTGGTCTATAGTGCAGATTAAGCCATTTCTTTTTTTTTCTTCTTCTTCTTCTTTCTCTTCGGAAAATTGTTTCATTGCGGAAAGTGGGGGATTTAAGTCTCCAACTATTACTGTATCAGGGCCTATCTCTCTCTTTAGATCTAACAATATTTGCTTCATATATCTGAATGTTCCAAGGTTGGATGTGTGTGTGTGTGTGTGTGTGTATGTGTGTGAATATATATATTTCATTTATCTTCTTGCTCTATTGACCCCTTTATCATGTAACCTTCTTTGTCTCATCTCATAGTTTATGTCTTTAGATCTATTTTTGACTGATATAAGCATAGTGACTCAAACTCTATTTTTATTTCCATTGGCATAGGATACATTTTTCCATCTCTTTCTTTCAGTGTATATGTGTATTTATAGATGAAGTGTATCTCTTGCAGGCAACAAATCAGTAGGTCTTGTTTTCTCATCCATTAAGCCACTCTATGTCTTTTGATTGGAAAGTTTAGTCCGTTTACATTAAAAGTTATTATTGAGAAGTAAGGACTTATTCCTGCTCTTTTGTTACTTGTTTTCTTGTTATTTTGTACTCTTCTCTTCCTTTTTTTATTTCTTCCTGTCTTTCTTTAGTGAAGTTCATATTCTATGACTATATGATTTAATTTCTTGCTTTTTATTTTATGTATATTTGCTGTATGTTTTTTTGAAGTTACCATGAGGTGAGAAAATACTATCTTATAACACATTATTTTAACCTGAAAACAACTTAACTATTTGCATAAAACAGAAATATGCAAAAAATTAAGAAATCTCTGCACCTTAACTTTGTCCCCCTATTTTTTAAACTTTTTGTTATATTAATTTATATCTTATTCTACTGTGTATGTCTTAAAATGTTGTTTTAGTTATTATTTTTGATTGATTTATCATTTACTATTTCCATTTAGGATAAGAGTAGTTTACACACCACAGTTACAGTGCTATGATACTCTGTGTTTTACTGTGTACTTTCTAATACCAGTGAGTTTTCTACCTTCAGGTGATTACTTATTGCTCATTAACATCCATTTCTTTCTGATTGAAGTATTCCATTTAGCACTTCTTTTAGGTCAGGTCTGGTGTTGATAAAATTTTTCAGTTGGTATTTGTCTTGGAAAGTCTTTATTTCTTCTTCGTGTTTAAATAATATTTTCACTGGTATACTATTCTAAGGTAAAAGCTTTTTTTTTTTTTTTTCCTTCAGCACTTTAAATACATCACAACATTCTAACATTTCTAATGAAAATTCTCCTGCCAGATGTATTGGAGCTCCATTTTATGTTAGTTGTTTTTTTTTTTTTTTTTTTTTTTTTTTTTTATTGCTTTTTTTTTTTTTTAGAATTCTTTATCCTTGATCTTTAGAAGTTTAATTATTAAAGGACTTGAGGTAGTCTTCTTTGGGTTAAATCTGCTTGCTGTTCTATAACCTTCTTGTACTTGGATATAAGTATCATTATTGATTTGGGAAGTTTTTGTTATTATGCCTTTGAATACACTTTCCACTCCTATCTCTCTACCTCCTCTTTAAGGCCAATAACTCTGAGATTTGTCATTTTGAGGCTATTTTCTGAATCCTGTAGATGTGCTTCATTGCTTCTTATTTTTTTCTCTCCCCTGTGTATTTGCAAATATCCTATCTTCATGCTATTTTTTTCTTCTCTTTGACCAATTGTGCTATTAAAAGGCTCTGATGAACTCTTCAGTATTTCCTTTTTATTTTCCAGCTTCAGGATTTCTGCTTGACTTTAAACAATGATTTCCATCTCTCATAAATTCATCTGATAGATTTCTGATTACTTTTTTGGTGCTATCTTGATTTTTTTTTTTTTTAATTTCTTCAACACAGCTATTTTGAATTCTCTGTCAGAAATGTCACATAACTCTGTTTTTGCAGGATTATTCACTGGTGGCTTATTTAGTTCATTTGGTGAGGTTATGTTTTGCTGAAACATCATATGTTTGTGGATGTTCATCTGTGTCTGGGCATTGATATGTATCTATTGAAGTCTTCATGGTCTGTGTTTGTGTTTACCCATTCTTCTTAGAGAGTATTTCCTAATATTCAAAAGAAACTGGGTGTTGTGATTTATGCTATAACTGGTTTAATGGCATCCCTAGTAAAGTAACACTGTGGTTCTTGCACACTCAGAGAGGTATCACCTTGATCATTTTGGACAAGATTTGGGAGAATTCTCTAGATTACCAAGTGCTCTCTTTCCTTTCTTTCTCCCAAACAAATGGAGTCTCTCTCTCAATTCGGAGCCACTTAAAGCTGGGAGTGGATTGATGCAAACTTCTCCTTATTTTGGGTTTTTGTTTGTTTGTTTATTTCTTCTTTTTTAAACTTTTATTTTAAGTTCATCAGTACATGTGCAGGTTTACTAAATAGGTAAACTTGTATCATGGGGTTTTGTTTTATTGATTATTTTATCACACAGTTATTAAGCCTAGTAACCATGATTATTTTTTCTGATTCTCTTCCTCCTCCCACCCTCCACCCTCCACCCTCTCATAGGCCCCAGTGTGTATTATTCCCCTCCATGTGTCCATGTGTTTTCATCATTTAGCTCCACTTATAAGAGAGATCATTCATTATTTGGTTTTCTTTCCTTGTGTTAGTTTGTTAAGAATAATGACCACCAGATCCATCTATGTCTCTGGAAAGAACATAATCTTATTATTTTTTATTGCTGCATAGTCTTCCATGGTGTATATGTATCACATTTCCTTTATCCAGTCTATTATTGATGAGCATTTTGGTTGATTTCCTATCTTTGCAATTGTGAATAGTGCTGCAGTGAACATACACATGCATGTATCTTTATAATAGAACAATTTATATTCCTTTGTGTATATACCCAGCAATGAGATTTCTGGGTCCAATGGCATTTCATGTTATAGGTCTTCAAGGAATCACCACAGTTTCTTCTACAGTGGTTGAACTAATTTATACACCCACTAACAGTATAAAAGTGCTTCTTTTTCTCTACGACTTCACCAGCATCTGTTATATTTTGACTTTTTAAAAATAGCCTTTCTGACTGGTTTGAGATGGTATCTCATTATGGTTTGGATTTACATTTCTCCAATGATAAGTATTGTTAAGCTTTTTTCCATATGCTTGTTGGCTGCATGTATGTCTTGTTTTGAAAAGTGTCTGTTCATGTCCTTTGCCCACTTTTTAGTAGGGTTGACAAACACCTCCTTAGTCACTACTACTATTATTGTGCTGGGTCAGATTTGAAGCCAGAACAGCATTGGGCATAGACCAAGGCCTGTTGTAACCACTCCCTGGCCACTGCCTATGTTCACTCAAGAACCTGAAGCTATACAATCAGCAGGTGGCAAAGCCAGCCAGGTATATATATATATTTTTTTTCTTCAAAGCAGCAGGTTTTTCCAGTCCCCAGGTGGGTCTAGACGTGCCACCTGGGAGTCAGAGAATAAACTTAAAAGCCTTAGAAATATATCTGGTATTCTATTCTGCTGTGTCTGAGCTTACTTTCAAACTACAAGATGCTGTTCTTCTCACTCTTCCTTCCATTTTTCAAAGGCAAAAGAGCTTCACCCATCACTACTGCCACCAAAATTCCATGAGAAATACTGTCAAGAGTACTTCCAATGTTTCCTTAAGGCCCAAGGGATCTTAAGTCACACTGTAGTAAATACTGCCTAGTCTGGGAGTTACCTTCAGGACAGTAGGCTCTCCTCTGGCCTAGGGCAGCTCCAGAAGTGCCATTCAAAGTTCAAGTCTTGCAAATTGGAACCCGAAGATTCTGCTTGGTGTTCTACTTTCCTGTAGATTAGCTGATACCTGAAGCCAGCAAGTCTTAAATGCTCATACAAGCCCCTCATAGTACTATATTTGATATTACTACTGGTTTCTCAGGGCCCAAAGGCTCTTCATTTAGCAGGTGATGATTGCTGCCAAGACTAACTCCTCCCCTTCAAGACAGCAGGTTCCCCTCTAGTACAAGGTGTGTCTAGAAATGTCAGCTAGAAGTTAGGGCCTGGAACAGGGACTCATGACTCTGACCAGTGCCTTATCCTGTTGTGGCTGAGCTGCTATCTGAGATGCAAGATAAAATTTTGTCCAATCTTCCCTCTCCTTTACTCAAACAGAAGGAATGCCTCTCTTGGAGCTGTGAGTTATGCAGCCTTGGGTTAGGGAAAGGGTTATGCCAGCACTTTCTTAGCTGCCACAGTTGCTGACTCAATAGATTTTGTGCTCCCCCAGTCCTCTGTCTCTTGGGTCAGTGCAGCACTAGGACGCACCTAAGAGTTGCAGTCTTGTGGCCTAGACAGACCTTAAAGTTTCCTTAGAGACCCAGAGCACTTGAACTCACAGTGGCAAGGTGTTTGGGAACTTAAGTTCAGGCTGTAGGAATTGGCATTTTCCCTTTGTCTAAGGCTGGTTTAAATGTTTTCTCTGTGTGTGGGCTTCAGCTGAATTTCGTCTGGTTTTCCTTTCTGCTCTAACAGGATGGCACTGAGTTCAGTGCCTCACAATTGCTGGCTCTTCCTCCTCCAGCACAGAGAAATGCTTTCTGCACCACACTGCCGTTACTGGAGAATGAGGGAAGTGTGGCATTGGTGATTCACGATTTTTTTATCTACGTCTTCAGTGCCTCTTTTAGTGATACAAAGTTAAAAGCAGGTACTGTGAGTGTTCACCTAATTTTTAGTTCTTATGAAGCTGCTTTGCTTGTGTAGATTGTTGTAAAATTTGCGTCCTTTCAGGAGCATGGTCAGCAGAGCCTTCTATGCTGCCATCCTGCTCCACCAGTTTTATTTGGCTACTGCATCTTTTCCAATGAAAATTATACATCTTTTACTTATTTTCTTAGCACTGCATTCAACACAATTTATATCTAAGTTAATTCAGATGGCATTAATGATATTTCTGTTGTATGTGTGCATGTATTCTTATTAGAACAAGAGTTGCAGTATTTGAAACACACACAAAGTTTACAAACACACACACACACAATTTCCTTAACATTTGATAAAAACTCATAAAATTAAATTAGGAGAAGTAATCATTAATAGATCAAACTACACCTAGACATTTTTCACTGTTCATTGACTGAAAATTTCCTGAAGAAAAAAAAGTGTTCAATTTAATGCTTCCGTGAATTCCAGCAACTTGACTAAACATATTATATGAGTTACTAAAGAATTATTATCCTTCTTTATATAACTATGTGAAAAATATTAAATTTATGTTAACCATTAAAATTTTCTAATGATACAAAGGGCCAAAAGTTATTGTTCTTATATCAAAGTAGTCATTTTCAAGCACAATGATTTTGTATGAATAACCTAGAGTTAATGATTATTAAATACTTCCCTAGATTATTAAAAATCATTAACTACAAAATAGGTAACTGTTTTATAAAGAAACATCAAAACATTTCACTTTAAAATATTAAAAATATTCACAAGGTAAAATTCTAAACTGTTGTTGCACATGTTGACTTTTCCAACTAAAATTTTATTATAACCAAAGCTGCAACCGTATCATGTTGCTGCAGTAGTGAAACAGATACATTCTCATTTCACTCTTTTCTTTCAGTGTTAAATATTTTTTAATGATTCCTTCTCTTAATTTAATTTATGAGTTTCTATAATGTTAAGGAAGTTGTGTGTGTGTGTGTGAGATAATATCTCATTGTGGTTTAAATTTGCATTTCTCTGAGGATTCATGACGTTGAGCATTTTTTATGCTTGTTGGCCAATTTTATGTCATATGTTAAGAATGGTCAGTTCATGTCCTTTGCCCACCTTTTAATAAGATTATTTGTTTTTCTTATTGATTTGTTTTAAGTTCCTTACAAATTTAGTATGTTGATTGTTCTTTGTTAGATGCATAGCTTGCAAGTATTTTCTCCCGTTGTTTAGGTTGTATTCACTCTGTTAATTGTTCTTTTTGTTGAACAGAAGCTTTTTAGTTTAAGTCCTATTTTACCTATTTTTGTTTTTGTTGCAA
This sequence comes from Rhinopithecus roxellana, assembly GCF_007565055.1. Taxonomy (NCBI): domain Eukaryota; kingdom Metazoa; phylum Chordata; class Mammalia; order Primates; family Cercopithecidae; genus Rhinopithecus; species Rhinopithecus roxellana. The sequence goes on along the minus strand of NC_044555.1, from coordinate 35,812,858 downwards.
TTGCTTTTGAGGTCTTAGTCATAAGTTCTTTACCTAGAGCAATGTCCAGAAGCATTTTTCCTAGGTTTTATTCCAAAAGTTTTATATTTTCAGGTATTATTTTAGATATTTAATTCACCTTAAGTTAACTTTTGTCTATGGTGAAAGGTAGGGATCCAAATTTATTTTTCTGCATATGGCAGTTTTCCCAGCACCGTTTATTAAATACAGTGTTCTTTACCCAGTGTACATTTTTAGTGATTTTGTCTAAGATAAGTTATTGATGGGTATGTGGCTTTATTTCTGGATTCTCTATTGTGTTCAATTTATGTTTGTATTTTTGTGCCAGTACCATGCAGTTTGGTTAGCATAGCCTTGTATTGTAGCTTGAGGTCAACTAATGTAATTCCTCTGGCTTTTTTTCTTTTTGGTTCGTATCGTTTTGGCTATTCAGGCTCTTTTTGGGGTTCCATATGAATTTTAGAATTGTGGCTCTTTTGTGGTTCTATATGAATTTTAGAATTGTTTCTTCTGATTCTGTGAAAAACAACATTAGTAATTCAATAAAAACTGCCTTAAATTTGTAGACTGCTTTGGAAAATATGGTTGTTTTAATGAAACTAATTATTCCAATACATGAGCATGAGGTATATTTCAATTTGTGTGTGTGTCTTCTACAATTCTTTCATAAGTGTTTTGTAGTTCTCCTTGTAGAAATTTTTCACTTTCTTGATTAAATGTATTCCTAGAGATACCTGAGATACAAAGATGATTCAATATTTGCAAGTCAATAAAGGTGATGCACCACACAAACAGAATTAAAAACAAAATCATATTATTATCTCTATAAATGCAGAAAAAGCATTTATGATACAAGCACTCAACAAACTAGGCATCTAAAGAACATATCTCAAATTAATGAATTGTGTATGACAAAATATTTTATTTTTTGTAACAATTATAAATAGGATTGAGTTCCTGATTTGGTTCTCAGCTTGAGCATTGTTGGTATCTAGAAATTCAACTATTTTTTTACTTTAATTTTGTATCCTGAAATTTTACCAAAGCCATTTATCAGGTGTAGGAGTCCTTTGGAGAAATCTTCAGGGTTTTCTAGGCTCCAAATTATGTCATCAGTGAACACAGATAATTTGATTTTCTTATTTCCTATTTGGATGTCTTTTATTTCTTTATCTTGCCTGGTTGCCCTGGCTAGGACTTCTAGTACTATTTCAAATAAGAGTGATGAAAGTGAACATCTTTGTCTTATTACAGCTCTCAGGGGGGATATTTTCAGTTTCTACACATCCAGTATGATGTTGGCTGTGGGCTTATCATAGATGGCCCTTATTATTTTGAGGTATATTCTTTCAATGCCTAGCTTGTTAAGGGTTTTTACTATAAAGGGGTGTTGGATTTTACTGAATGCTTTTTATGTCTTTGTTGAGATGAACATATGGGCTTTGTTATGTTTTTAATTCTGCTAATGTAATGAATCATATTTGTTGATTTACGTATTTTGAGCCATCCTTCCAGCTCAAGAATTAAACACACATAGTCGTGAAGAATTAAATTTTTGATGTGCTGCTGGATTTACTTTGGTAGTATTTTGTTGAGGATTTTTACATCTGTGTTCATCATGGATATTGGACTGTAGTTTACTCTTTTTTGTTGCATTCTTGCCTGATTTTGGTATAAGTGTGATACTGGCATTGTAGAATACATTTTGGAAAAATCCTTCATGTTTTGGAATAGTTTCAATAATATTCCTAATAGCTCTTCTTTGTATGTCTGGTAGAATTTGGGTGTGAATCTGTCTGGTCCTATTTATTTTTTGTTTGCTTGTTTGTTGTGGTTGTTGTTTTTTGGTTGGTAAATTTTTAATTACTGATTCCATTTCATTTCCTGTTTTGGGTCTTTTCAGAAATTATATTTCTTCCTAGAGAAAGGTGTTGTGTTTTCTGTGAAATCAATCATTGGAAGCACCCAACCACGATAAAGTTGTGTGTTTCTAGGATTTTACTCATTTGCTCCAGATTGTCTAATTTGTGCTTATAGAGAAATTCATAGTAGTCTCCGAGGATCTTTTGCATTTATATATTTTCAATTGCAATGTCATCTTTGTCATTTCGATTGTGATTATTCTCTTTTATTTTCTTGGTTAATCTAGAGAGTGATCTATCAATTTTTTTTATCATTTTAAAGGTTGGACTCTCTATTTTAATAATATTTGTATGTTTTCTTGGTATCAATTTCATTTAGTTCTGCTCTGATCTTTGTTATCTCTTTTCTTCTCATAGCTTTGGATATGCTTTGCTCTTGTTTATCTAGTTCCTTGAGATGCACAATTAGGTTTTGAATTTGAGATCTTTCTTTTTGATATGGGCATTTAATGCTATAAACTTTATCTTACCACTGTTTTTGCTGTATCTCAGAGGTTTTGGTATGTTATGTCCATATTTTCATTGGTTTCCATTTTTTATTGTTGTTTTGAGACTCCCTTTTAGTGTTGATTTCTAATGTTTTTTCCACTGTCATCTGAGAAGATGCTTAATATGATTTTGACTTTTTTGAATTTATTGAGACTTGCTTTATGCCTAAGCATGTAGTCAATTTTAGAGAATGTTCCATATGCAGATGAGAAAAATGTATATTCTGCAGTTGTTGGGTGTCATGTTCTGTAGATATTTATTAGCCCATTTGGTCAAGAATCTAATATAAGTCTGACGTTTCTTTGTAATTTTTCTGTCTCAGTGATCTGTCTAGTGCTGATATCAGGTGTTAAAATTCACCACTATTATTGTATGTCTGTCTATCTTTTTTCTTAAGTCTAATGATAATTCTTTTATAAATATGAATTCTCAAATGTTGAGTCCATATATATTTAGAATAATTAAATTTTCTGGTTGTATTGAATGTTTTATCATCATGTAATGACATTCTTTGTCTTTTTTTACTTTTTTTGATTTGAAGTCTGTTTTATCTGATATCAGACTAGAAACTCTTTCTCTTTTTGGTTTTCCATTTATTTGTCTTAGGGGTCTTTATCCATCCCTCTACTTTGGGCCTGTGGTTTTCATTACACCAGAGATGGATCACTTGAAGACAGAAGAAAGGTAAGCCTTATTTTTTAAATTGTATTTCACATTCTTTGTCTTTTGAGCAGAGCATTTAGACCATTCACGTCCAAGGTTAATAGTGATAGGTGAGGTGTTTTTTTTTTTTTTTTTTTTTTTTCTTTTTTTCCTGTCATAGTGTTTTTAGCTAGAAATTTTGTAGTCTCAATTGTGTAATTGATTTATAGTATATGTGAATTTTGTACTAATGTGTGTATTTGTGCTGGCAAGTACCATCCTTTTATTTCATTATTTATAACTCAATGGAGCCTGGTCTGATCATGACAAATTCTCTTGTTGTTTGTTTATTCAGAAATAACTTTATTTCTCCTTCGTTTGTAAAGATCAGTTTCACAGGCTATGTAATATTTGGCTGGCGTTTTTCTTTTCATAAGAAGGCTAATAATAGGCCCACAATCTTTTCTGGGTGGTAAGGTTTCTTCTGAGAACTCTTTTTAGTCTGATAAAATTTCCTTTATTGGTGATTTGTCCATTTTCTCTTGTTGCCTTTAAGGTTTGTACTTTCATTCTGATCTCAGATAGTTTGATGACCATATGCCTTGGTGATGGTCATCTTGTGTAGTATCTCACAGGTGTTTTCTGGATCTCTTGTTCTGGATGTTGACTTCCCTAGCAAAGTTGGAAATGTTTCCTGGATTATTTTCTCAAATATGTTGTTCAAGTTGCTTTATTTTTCTTTTATTCTCTCAGAAATGTCAAGAAGTCATAGGTATGAATGTTTTTCATAATCCCATATTCCTGAAAACTTTGTTTGCTTATTGAAATTATTTTTTTTAATTTTCATCTGACTGCTAATTTGAAAGTTCAGTCTTTAAGCTCTGAAATCCTCTCTTACGCTTGGTCTAGTCTGTTGTAAAAGCTTCCAATTGTATTTTGAAGTTTCTTCAGTATTTTTTTTTTTTTTTAAATTCTGGAAGTTTTAACCATTTTTTAAAAATATATAGCTACCTCTCTTTTTTTATATTCTAAATAATGTTTCTGGTTTATTTGTGTTGAAGTTTATTTTGGCTCTCATTAAGTTTCATTGCAATCCATATTTTTAATCCGTTGTCATTTCTGACTTTTCATTTCTGTTAGCATCCATTGCTAAAAAAAGCTAGTGCAGGCTGGGCATGGTGGCTTACGCCTATAATCCCAATACTTTGGGAGGCCAAGGTGGACGGATCACCTGAGGTCGGGAGTTCAAGACCAGCCTGACCAACATGTAGAAACCCTGTCTCTACTAAACATACAAAATTAGCTGGGCATGGTGGTGGATGCCTGTAATCCCAGCTAATCGGGAGGCCAAGGCAGGAGAATCACTTGCACCTGGGAGGCAGAGATTGCGGTGAGCCGAGATCACACCATTGCACTATTGCACTTCAGCTGGACAACAAGAGTGAAATTCTGTCTCAAAAAAAAAAAAAAAGATAGTGCAGCCCTCTGGAGTTGTTAAGACACTATGGGTTTTTTACTGCCAGAGTTCTTGCCTGAATGTCATGTAAAGGTGTCAATTTTTATTTTTGAATTTGATATTGTTTGAATAGGATTTTTTTTGTCCTTTGAGATTATGACTGTGATGTACTTTGTTTATTATCATCTGGCTTCATTTAGGGGTCCTTTCAGGGAGCCAAAACTTTGTATGAGTTCCTGGGTTGTGGATAGCTTATTTATGGCTATAATCAACATGCACTCAAGGCAGAACCTCTTTTCCATTCCAGAGAAGATAACTGGGTGGGTTGTCAGTCATCTATTACTGGTACACTGTCACTCTGTATAGGGATGGGGAGTTTGGCCCCACACTGTATGCAAGCCCAAGCAGCATGGACTCACTTTTAAATGGAAGGAACTGTGAAAAGCACAACAAACACTTTCTCCAGGTGCTCAATTTCTGGACCCCACTGGGGAGAACCACTGCTGCATCCACAACAGTTGATGGGTAGGGGGTGAGAGACAACCTCTTCTCCACGACAATCCCCAGCTGTCAGTGCTGCTCACTTCAGTGATTGTCACCATATCTGCATTTATTTTGTCTCATGGGGGTTTTGACAGGTTGTGCTCCCCACTTCCTTGGGAGTATCTCATGCCAAAGGTTAGATCACTTGGGCTTCCACAGCTCCTTGAGCATCCATCCACTGATTCCCTGTGCTTACCAAAGCCAGAGCAGGTTTGGGAATATGTTTTCAGGGGATCTAGTAGTTTGATAACTTAAAGGAAGAAATTTTCTGGACTGGGCAGTGTCCCACAACAGGTGCATAACCAGTATGGCACCTGACATCTCAGTTCAGATCTACAGGAAGTGCAGGCTTATGTACACAAGCTGTTTACCCAATTCTTTGTCCCTTGGCAGTATCCAAATCATCACTGAAAGCATTTCCCAGGGTTGGAAGGGCACAGGGGCTTTCCAACAGTTGGATAGCAGATTGTTGCCAGAGTGATGGGAGCAGAGCGCTCTTACCTTCACTTCCCACAGAGTTCTAAGTTCCTCAGTGGTTTATCTCTGCCAGACTCTTGCTGTTTTTCTTTTCTACACCTTAACTTCTTCGCATGGGCACTGTAACAGGTCCTGGCTGTCTTCCTTCAGTTTTCCATTAGAAAAATGCTCATTTACCAATAACTTTGATCTTCTTTCTGAGGAGGTCTGTCATCCAATATGTCTAGTCAGCCATCTTGCATTATAAGCTGAAGTGATTTTTTTTTAAATCTAAGTCTACATATATAAATCCTTGCTAAAACTCATTCACTTGCTTCCAATATCACTTAAAACATTAGCCAATGTCTTTAAAATAGGCCTTCGTATTATCTGAATATTTGTAAGTAAGGAACCTAGCTATTGTCCCTTTTCTGGACCACTTGATCTTTTATCTCAGTTTATTATCGACATCTGCTCATCTCTCCTGTTTCCCTATGTAAATCTCCCTTTGCCTATCAATGGACATGACATAAGTACTGGCATTTTTTTTTTTTTTTCTAAGATTTTCTTATTGTCAGTCTCTAAATTGATTAGTCTAACTTGTAGAAAAAGAATCCTAATGGCCTGACTATATTATGGGGCATAACGGCAGGATGGGCATAAGCTAGTAAAAACAATTTCTTCAGCTAGAGGGATAGAAACTACTTCTAAAAGAATGAGGTATGGGTTAGGCAGGCATTCCTCACATGTTCACAACGGCCTGAAACATTACTAGCAGATGGCAACTCCTTCCATAACTTTAACATCTGTTCAATTAAAAGTTTCTCATATTTGAATACAGTTCTCTCAGAAAATCTTTGTATTTATAATTTTTCTTATCTCAAAAGAGCAAATGTCATAGAAATATAAGGCTTTGAACCCACTGGTTAAAAGAGCAATATCCTTCAGGTTAAAGAGGATTTATTTTATTTTTTTAATTTGTTATTATTTTTTTTTTTATGGAGTCTCACTCTTGTCACCCAGGCTGCAGTGCCATGGTGCAATCTTGGCTCACAGAATCCTCCACCTCCGGAGTTCAAGTGATTCTCCTGCCTCAGCCTCCTGAGTAGCTGAGATTACAGGCACCTGCCACCACCCCTGGCTAAGTTTTGTACTTTTAGTAGAGACTAGGTTTCTCCATCTTGACCAGGCGGATCTCGAACTCCTGATCTCAGGTGATCTGCCTGCCTCAACCGCCCAAAGTGCTGGGATTACAGGCATGAGCCACTGTGCCTGGCCTGATTTAATTTTTATAACCTACACTGAGCATATAAATTGATAGCCACTGAAATGACAAAGTATATTCTGTGGGTGATTTTTACAAATATGTGTAAGAAACGCATTGGCTTTTGCATTGTGGTTTTGACATAACCTTCCTCAGAGGTAGAAAGAAAAAAGGGAAATAATCTTTTTAAGTTATTTGTGGCCCTACTGCTTTAGATGTAACGTCAAAGATGTGTTCTAAAATATTTAAGACGTTAAAAATTATAAAGACTGATTAAATGACACCTCAATTACTATCTTAGAAAATAAAATTCCACAATAACAATTGAAAGCTGCTATTCTGCCACATAATTGCCTTCACTTTCTTCTCCTATTCCTCATACTTACCCTCCATCTAACACTAGGAGTAATCATTATTCTGAACTGGTGTTTATTATACATTTTTGGGGGGGAAGAAAAGTTGATTATTCATTAATATAAATGTATTTTATCTTGCCTTAGGGTATTTTTTCAGAATATATTTACCTTCCTTCCTTTTTAATTAAAAATATATTTTCAAATTAGATTTTACTAGTAAAAAGTTAAATTGTTACCATTAAAAAAATTAAAACAAGAATAGAGCAATACATCAACATTTAAAAAATAATAATTTTATCTGCTGGTTATTATTTTTTTTTTTTTTTGGTCCCAACTTCAATGAAAGTAGGAGAGATTCTAGTAGTTTATTACACTGACTAAGATTTATCTTTTTTACTTATTGAATGAGGTATGATTACTGGGAGGGAATACTAAGAGTTGGTACTTGATTTTTTTTTTTTCTTTTTTTTTTTTTTTTGTCCTGGGGAATAAATGCAATTTCTTATTCAAGCCAAGTACACAAAATACTATTTTTGTTTCAGAACATACAGACTTGTTGCCTATTTGTCTTGACTTTTCAGAAAAAGCTCTAATTTGGGCGCTTTTTTATTTTGTAGAATAATTGCTGAAAGTTATATTATATTGCCTAAATATTTATTTTAAAACTTTTATTACTGATATTCTAAATGGTTTAGTGTAGGGGACTTTAGTAGTGTTTTTTTATTATTTTTAAATCCCCAAATCATCAATATACTAAGTTGTTAATGGCTTGAGCAAAAAAAAAAAAAAATCTGATTTCTGTATTTATATAATAATTGATAGATAAAAAAGAAGAGTAAACATGTGCTTTACAAATATAAAGAGGGTTTTTAACAATTATGTCTTGTAAATGCCTTTAGCATAAATATATTCTAAACACCTTAAATTGCTATTTCCACATAAATCAGATTTCATTTAGTTTTGTGAGTTTGTTTCAGGTTCTAAAAAATAATATCCTGCTCTGTTGCTTTCTGAAATGTGTTTTTTTTTTTTTTTTTTTTTTTTTTTTGAGACGGAGTCTGGCTCTGTCGCCTAGGCTGGAGTGCAGTGGCCGGATCTCAGCTCACTGCAAGCTCCGCCTCCCGGGTTTACGCCATTCTCCTGCCTCAGGCTCCGGAGTAGCTGGGACTACAGGCGCCCGCCACTGCGCCCGGCTAGATTTTTGTATTTTTTAGTAGAGACGGGGTTTCACTGTGTTAGCCAGGATGGTCTCGATCTCCTGACCTCGTGATCTGCCCGTCTCGGCCTCCCAAGTGCTGGGATTACAGGCTTGAGCCACCGCGCCCGGCCTGAAATGTTTTTATTCAACAGACAATTTCCGATTCATTTTTGGTCATTTGGATAAACTTCCCATTCTTTAAAGTTTTCAAAGACAGGTTTCTTATTTGGTATGTAAGAAATTTAGAAATTACCACTCTGTCCTAAACCAAAGTAAAATGCTAAACAAACTTACATATCAACAATTCTTCTTAGATCTATCAAAGAAGTAAGGTCACAGGAAAAACTAATGTCTTCAAAATTGGAGAGACGTTAGGCAAAATACAGAGAATACAACTTAACCATGGGGTTGGGGTGCGCGGTGGTGGATCACTAGAAGAAACTTCTATCAGAACCAGTGCTTGGAGAGGAAAACGTAAATTGTAGTTGATGAGTCCCTGGAGTCTCAATATGGACAAGTCTAAAAGTTAAAAACTCCATGGTGGTCAGGGATTTGGGGATACCCTATACTTTTGTAAATTTTACCTCCAGAAGCTCCACCAGGTACTCATGGTAAATATCAGGAAAAAAATAATCACCTTGTGCTTCCACCAGGAAGGATGGGAAAATGAATCATTTTGTAATATACTAGAGCATTCTGTACTTCTAAATAATGCCTGCCTTCAGAGAAAACATGTTATCAGAATCTAACCTGCTGGCGTTTTACTGGAACCTAATCTAACCCGGGAAAGGTAAATACCTGACTCCTGGCAACGCTAGCTTTGCACATAGGAAAAGGGAAATACACAGCTCCAGCCCCCTCTAGTCATTCTATTCCACCTAAAAAGGGAGAAAAAACACAAGAAGCACTAGTGGAGTTTACAATCCAGGGCCACAACTCATCAAAAGACTGAGATCTAATTATATTATTGTACAATGCTATCTTCACTTCTCATAATTTATCACTACATTATTAAAGGCCTATTTACCTCAGTTGCTTTATCAAGTGCATCATGCCCATATTTTAATAAAGAAATACAAGGCATATTTGAAGACAAAAAGTACAGTTTGAAGAAAATAAACAAGCACAAGAACCAGAGTTACATATGGCAATGATGTTGGAATTATCAGACTAGGTATTTTTAAAAATCACTATGATTAATATGCTATGGGCATTAATGGAAAAGTAGATAACACACAAAAATATAGCTAATATACAAGAGATGGAAATTATAAGAAATAATCAAAGAAAAATGCTAGAGATCAAAAACAGTGTAACAGAAATGAAGCATGCCTTTGAAAGGCTCAATAGTAGACCAGAAATAATTGAGGAAACAATCTCTGTGCTTGAGAACATGACAATAGACACTTCCAAGAGAAAAAAATGGAAAAAATTCAACATACTCAAGAACTGTTGTTCAATGACAAAAGGTGTAACATATGCCTAACTGGAATGCCAGAAGGAGAAGAAAGAAGAGAACATAATAAAAGACATATTTCAGGCAATATTGACTGAGATTTTAGGAAGCAGAGAATACCATGTGGGATAAATACAAAAAAGAATCATACCTACGCATATAATGTTCAAACTGCAGAGAACTTAAGAAATCTTGAAAGAAGCCGGGGATGGGGGATGGGAAACATCTTACCTACAGAGAAACAAAAATAACAATTACAACCAACAGCCCCTCAGAAATCACACAAGCATTAGGAGAGTGGAGTGAAATATTTACAGTTAAAAGGAAAGTATCAACAACCTAGAATTGTAAATTCTGTAAAATTATCCTTCAAAAGTGAAACATAAATGAAGACTCTGTCTAACAAAAATTGAGAATTTTTGCTGCCATTTGCCGTGCCTTGCAAGGAAGTTTAAAAGAAGTTATTCAGAGAGAAGAATAGTATATGATATCATCGGGATGAGAGCCTCCTCCAAATTTCATGTTAAAATGTGATCCCCAATGTTGTAGATGTGGCTTATTGGCAGGTATTGAATCACAGTTGTGGTGCTCTCATAATTTGCTTAGTGCTATCTGCTTGGTGATAGAGTTCTTGCTCAGTTAATTTAAATTAAATCAGGTCATTTGGAAAGGTCTTAGACCTCCTTCTTCTCTCTCTTGCTCTCTCTTTCACCATATGACTTACTTGCTCCCCTTTCACATTTTGCCATGACTGAAATCTTCCTGAGGCCCTCACTAGGGGTAGATGCTGGTGCTATGACTTCAGTACAGCCTGCAAAATTATGAGCCAATGTAAAGTATTTTTTAAATAAATTACTCAGCCTCGGTTACTTTTATATAGCAACACAAAAAATAAACTAACACAATATAAGTCAGAAATGCATACATATCTACATAAAGAAAGAAGGAACCTTAGAGAATGACTAAGTGAAGGTCATATAAAAACTTTTATTTTCTTATTTTTAATTGATCTAAAAATAATAATTTGTTCAAAATAATAACAGCAACAATGCATGTGAAATGCCTACATGTAAATGAAATGGAGAACATAAACTATACAAGAAATAAGAGGGAGAAATTAGAAATATATTATTATTATAAGGTACATTACCTATGAAATAGTATAGTGTTATTTGAAAGTAATCTTGGATTACTCGTGCATGTATATTGCAAACTCTAGAACAACCACTAGAAAAAAATTTTAAATAAATATAATCTATATGATAAAAAAAGAAAAAGAAAGCATGTAAGCTTCTCAATTAAAATTACAAAAGATAGAAAAAGTACAAAAAACAAAAATAGAAACAAAGAACAAGGGCAACAAATAGAAAAAAAGAGTAACAATTGTAGTAAATATTAATTCAACTGCATCAATAATTACCTTAAATGTTAATGGTTTCAATACACTGATTTAAAGACAGAAACTGTCAGAGTGGATATAAAAACAAAACTTGACCAGAAAAAAGAACCCACTGTAAATATAAAAACACATATAGATTAAGAGGATGGATAAAGATATACCATAATAACACTGATGAAAAGATGGCAGAAGTAATTGTATTAACCTCAGAGAAGACTTCAGAATCAAGAAAGTTTTTAAAGAGGGATGTTAAATAAGGATAAAGTAGTCAATATGTCAAGAATACTTAAAACTCCCTAATGTCAGCAGACTAAAGATGAAAAACACTTGATCATATAAATGATACAGAAAAAGCATCTGACAAAATCTAATATCATTTTATAATAAAAACTCTAAAAAACTAGTAACAGAGGGGGACTTTCTCAACTTGAGAAGTAACTTTACAAAAAATACTACAGCTAACACCATCTTAATAGTGAAAAACCTGATTCTTATCAACTAAGATCAGGAACAAGGCAAGGACATACCATCTTACCACCGCTTTTAAACATCATCCTGGAATTTCTTTCTAATGCAAAAAGACAATAAAAGGAAATAAAAATTATGCAGACTGAAGAGGAAGTAATGAAACTCTTTGTTCACAAAAGACATGAATATCTATGTAGAAAATCCAGAAGAATCAATTAATAAGCAATTATAACAAGGTTGCAGAATATAAGTTTAATTTACTGAAGTCAATTGACTTTTTATATATCAGCAAAAAAAAGACACAATAGAATTTTAAATTAAAATCACATTACCACTTACATTAGCACCCACAAAAATAAAATACGTAGGTATAAATTTAACAACACATGTTCAAGAGCTATATTTTTTAAAACTACAGAACTCTAATAAAGAAATCAATAATTAAATAAATGGAGATATATTCCATGTTTATAGATAGAAAGCTTCAATCTTTTTAATATGCTAGAGCTTTTTAACTTGATCTATCTGTATATACAACAAATCCCAATCAAAATCCCAGCGAGTGGTGTGAATAGTGAAAAACTGATTCTAATATTTATATGGAGAGGTAAAGAACTCATGATAGTCAATTCAATATTAAACAAGAACAAATCTGGAGTACTGATAGTACCTGACTTCAAGACTCACCGTAAAGCTAAAGTAATAATGACAGTTTTCGATTTGTGAAAGCACAAATGGATAAATGTCACTAAAAACAGAGACCAGAAATAAACCCACATAATGTAGTTCATTAATCTTTGACCAAGGGAGCAAAGGCAATAAAATTGAGCAAACGTAGTATTTTCAACAAATGTGTGGGAATCTATGGACTTGTCTATTAAAATAAAAGAATGTTGACACAGAACTTAATATCTTTCATGAAACACAAATCATGGACATCAAAACACAAAACTATAAAACATCTAGAAGATAACAGAAAAGAGAAACCAGATTATTTTGGGTATGGTGATAATTTTTACAAGACCAAAGTCATGATTTATGAAATAAATAATAGATAAGCTGGACTTCATTAAAATTACAAACTTCTGCTCTTAAAAAGTCATTTTCAGGCCGGGCGCGGTGGCTCAAGCCTGTAATTCCAGCACTTTGGGAGGCCGAGACGGGCGGATCACGAGGTCAGGAGATCGAGACCATCCTGGCTAACACGGTGAAACCCCGTCTCTACTAAAAAATACAAAAACTAGCCGGGCGCAGTGGCGGGCGCCTGTAGTCCCAGCTACTGGGGAGGCTGAGGCAGGAGAATGTCGTGAACCTGGGAGGCGGAGCTTGCAGTGAGCTGAGATCCGGCCACTGCACTCCAGCCTGGGCGACAGAGCAAGACTCCATCTCAAAAAAAAAAAAAAAAAAAAAAGTCATTTTCGAGAAAATGAGAAGGCAAGCCAAAACTGGAAAAAAGTATTTGGCAAAGACACATTTTATAAATGACTGTTAATGTAAAAAGTGAAGTAGAAGTTCCTCTTCAAAGACTTTCCTCCCCATCTAATTAGGAATAAATAGTAACTTCTCTTATAAACAAAATTTATTCAAAGACCTGTGCTAATATTCTTAAATATCTGCTGGCCTTAATAAAGAAATCAATGTACTTTATGTTCTTAGCTCCCACAATTTAGCCTAAATATTTGCCCTGGCATGCTTATACTGGTCCAAGCAAACATTAGGTCATAGCCTTTTCCTCTTCCTTTTTTGAAGGTGTTTTTACCTTTCTCGACATTCCACAAGTTACTTCCTCCTTCTTTTTTTCTCCTCTGTCTTTGCCTCCTTTAAAAAGTTCTAAGTTGCTAGCCAGTGGGGAAAAGTACAGAGTGCGAGGTCACATTCCAGCCAATGGAAACCGGACAAAGCAGGAGGGTGGATGCATCAGGTTATAAATGACCCTGTCTCCTTTGTTTGTTGTACTTTCATGGCAAAACTGCTGGCAAGTGTATGCTTTCTGCAGAAAGTTAAAATGGCCTTGCTGAAGAAATTAAACTTATGTTCAAGTGCTATTTCTTTACAGCACCGAGGAACAAGCATTTCAAACATTTATAAAACTCAATCGTAATATATGGAGCAACTCAATTTTTAAAACTGAGCAAAAGACTTGAACAGATATTTTATAAAAATATATATGTAGATGGCAAGTAAGCACATGAAAATATTATATGCTCAGCATCATATTTTCTTAGGGAACTGCAAATTAAAACAACAGTGAGCTACTAGTACACACCTATTAAAATGGCTGACATCTAAACCCTCACAACATCAAATGCTGCTGAGGATGTAGAAAAGCAGGGTCTTTCATTCATTACTGCTGGGATTGCAAAATGGTACAACCACTTTGGTGGGTAGTTTGGTAGTTTCTTAGACAATTTAACATACTCTTACCATAAGATCCTATAATCACACTCCTTAATATTTACTCAAAAGTATTAAAAACTTATTTCCACATAAAACCTGAATAAAATTGTTTAGAGCACCTTTGTTTATAATTGCCAACACTTGGAAGCAACCAAAATGTCCTTAAGTAGGTATTGAATACATAAGCTGTGACGCAGCCAGACAATGGAGTATTACTGAGCACTAAAAATAAATGAGCTATTGATCTATGAAAAGGCATGAAGGTACTCTAAATGCGTGTTACCAAGTGAAAGAACCCAATCTAAAGAGGCTACATACTGTATGATTCCAACTATATGACATTCTGGAAAAGGAAAAACTATAGAGATAGTAAAAAGATTAGTGGTTGTCAAGGGTTGTGAGGGGAGGGAAATATGAATAGGAAGAGCACAAAAATATTTTCGGGCAGGAAAACCATTCTGTACAACACCACAATTGTAAATACATGTTATTATACCTTTGTCAAAATCTATAGAATGTACAACACCCAGAGTGAGCCTCAATGTAAACTGTGGACTTTGATAATTAATTGCTAATGTAGGTTCATTGATTGTAACAATTGTACCACTCTGAGTCAGGATGTTGATAGTGAGGGAGGTTGTCCTTGTGTGAGATCAGAAGCAGATGGAAACTCTTTTAACTTGATACTCAATTTTGCTAAGAACCTATAACTTCTCTACTAAATAATGTTTATTAATTAACAAGAGACTGTAAAGGCAAATGTGACCATTTTTTCTTCTAAAAAAAAGGAATTAGAATCATTACATTTATCAGAAGACGTTTGCAACAATAATGCTGTTGTGTGCACTGTAATAAAGACCTTGCTTGTTAGCTAGCCTGGGCATTATATATCCACCAACTTGCTGAATGATGAACTATTCTCTAAGACTTGGCCCATGAAAGGGTCAGAGATTGAAGCCTAGCTAATGAGGGGTACTTGAATGCTAAGTACTTCTACGATATGACTCTAAGGTAATTATATTTCCCTGATTACAGTTCAGACAACAGTAAAATCTCTCATTCAAAATGGCCATTGAAGTTAACTGGCTGGTGAAGAATCTGCTTCTAATTGTGAGCAAGGTATAAGGTGTAACATAATCAGTCATTGGTTGGAAATAAAGTGAAATCAGAAGTCAAAACCAAGCACAATTCAGAAACAGCTTAAGCTTACCTTATCCAGAATAATTATGAGAGATATAATAAAGACATTAAAGAGATATGCATAGAAAAATTAGCTAGCAAGAGAGTAAATTTCAGACAAAAATCTTACCTGTATCCATGATTCTGGAAACAAGAATACTTTCTTTAGGGTCACCTGATTTGAAAAGACACAATACATAAATGCAAAATCACACAGGTGTGAAAGGTCAAGACTTATGCTTGTCAATGTGAAATGAAGACCTGCAACAAGCTGTTTAGATCACTATTTAATCAGCATACTCTGAGTACCTTGAAGTCTATTGGTAAATGTTCAGTTGAAGAAAATGAAATCAATTTTATCTAATTTAGCAGAAATGAATTTATTAAAGGGAATGGCTTACCAACTAATTCAAACTACTGAAGAAATAAACTCTAGGTTATACTTTCAGGAACAATTTGCAGTCATACTGCAGAACTAAACCACCAAGGGAGCTACTGCCTCTTCTATGATTAAGAAGCAACCTTGTAAGATTTCATTCCTAGTAGTATAGGCCAACTCTCCAGTTAAACTGGGATAAATTATATTTAAAAAAACATTTAAAGTCTTGGAAAGTGTTCTTAGATACAGACAGCAAATGAAAAACCATTACTATATAAAACCTAATTAAAGAACATAAAAATCTGTTTTATTTGAACCGTACTACATTTTCCGCCACTCCCCTCCTAACTCAGCATGAGAAAAACTCTACAGAAATACAGCAATATCAAAATTGTCTTCCCCTCAGTTCCCAGTTGGAGAGCTATGGTGTCTTCCAAGAGGGGCACAACATCACCATTTATCATTTGTCTCCCCAGTTACCTATTACTGAAGCTATGTTTTTGATTATTGCAACTAAAAAGAGAGGGCTTTTTTCTTTCACCCAGCCCCCACTCATATAGGAAAGAAGCTCTAACTTGGCCACAGTGCACTGACAATACTGGCACATTTTTTATTATAATTTCCCAGCTTATTTATAAAGCAAAGATTCTAAAACTGGAAAGACAAGCCACAAAGAACAGAATCTACGACTATCTCTCTCTGCTGTGTGCTCATTTCCAATAACAGAGATGTCACTCAGAATGAAGGACATAACTGTCCCTGCCCCTAGTCATTGTTAATAGAATTTGCCCGAGGAAAAGGACCATAAAACAGAGAGCTCTGAAGCTCTTCTCAAAGGAACTGACATTTATTTTCAACAGAGTGTGAAGAAGTTCAAGCCTAAGGGTGTGCTCAAAAACAGTGGAAGTGAATTCATCAGAGATAAAGGCTAAATTGTAGTCCAGCTAGTTTACCAAAGAGAACCAAGGAAAGACAACTAAGTGGCATTAAAGGGTCAGAACTAATCTCAAACACTGACCTCAAATGTTCAATTCTTATTTTAAGTTTAGGGGTACATGTGTAGCTTTGTTACATAAGTACACTTGTTTCATGGGGGTTTCTTGTACAGATTATTTCATCACCCAGGTATTAAACAAAATATTTGTTAATTATTTTTCCTGATCCTGTCCCTCCTCCCACTCTTCACTCTCCAATAGGCGCCAGTGTGTGTTGTTTTCCTCTTTGTTTTCATGGTGTTCTCATAATTTAGCTCCAACTTATAAATGAGATGGGACTTTGAACCTTGGAATTTGAGTTAATGCTGGAATGTGTTAAGAGTTTAGGAGACTGTTGGGAAAGCATGATTGTATTTTGCAATGTGAGGAAATAAGATTTGCAGATACCAGGAGTGAAATTATACAGTTTGGATCTGTGTCCTCACCAAATCTCATGTGGAATTGTAATCTTCAGTATTGAAGATGGGGCCTGGTGGTGGGTGATTGGATCATCAGGGCAGATTTCTCATGAATGGTTTAGTGAATGGTTTAACACCATCCCCATTGGTGCTGTCCTCATGATAGCGAGTTCTCATGAGATTTGATTATTTAAAAGTATGTGTGACCTCCTCCCTCTCTCTCTTGTTCCTTCTCTGGTCATGTAATATGTCTGCTCTTCCTTTACATTTCATCACGATTGTCAGTTTTATGAGGCCTCTCCAGAAGCCAAGCAGGGTACAAGTTGTCAGTGGATCTAACTTTTCTGGGTCTGGAGGATAATAGACCTATTCTCACAGCTCTACTAGGTAAAGCCCCAGTGGGGACTTTGTGTGGGGGCTCCATACCCACATTTTTGACTTCACACTGTCCTATTTGAGGTTCTCCATGAGGGTTCCACCCTTGCAGCAGGCTTCTTTCTGGACATTCAGGGTTTTCAATACATGGAAATGACCTCTAAAATCTAGGTCAAGGTTCCCATGCCTTTTACTCTTACATTCTGTGCACCCACAGGCTTAATACCATGTGAAAATCACCAAGACTTTCCACTTTAACCCTCTGAAGCAGCAGCTCAAGCTGTACTTAGGTGCCTTTGAGCTATGGCTGAAGCTGGAATGGCTGGGATGCAGGTTGCATTGTAACCACACTATGCAGGGCAGTGGGACCCTTAGGCTGGCCCATAAACTATTTGGTCCTCCTATGCCTCAGGGTCCATGATAGGAGTGGCTGCCACAGTGATTTTCGAAATGCCTTTGAGGCCTTTTCCCCATTTTCTTGGCTATTAAAATGTGGCTCCTTTTTACTTATGAAAATTTCTGCTGCTTGCTTGTTTTCTTCGCCTGAAAATAAGCTTTTTATTTTTACCACAAGGTCAAGCTGTAAATTTTCAAAACTTCTATACTCTACTTACACTTTATATATAAGTTCCAGCCTTAGATCACTGATTTACTCATGCATATCACATAAGAATAGGCTGTTAGAAGCAGCCAGGACACTTCCTGAATGCTTTGCTGCTTAGAAATGTCTTTCACCAGCCACCAGATACCCTAAATTATCATTCTGAACATTAACATTTCACAGATCTGTAGGGCAGAAGTACAATGCAGCCAAATTCTTTGCTCAAGCATAACAAAAATGACCTTTCATCCAATTCCCAATAAGTTTCTCTTATCTGTCTGAGACCTCTATGGCCCAGCCTTCATTGTTCATGTCACCATTGGTGTTTTAGTCACAACCATTTAACCAGTCTCTAGGAATTTCCAAACGTTCCCTCATCTTTCTGCCTTCCTCTGAGCCCTCAACACACTTCCAACATCTACCTCTTACCCAATTCCAAAACTGCTTTCACATTTTTTGGTATCTTGATAACAATGCTTTAAGCCTTGGTACCAATTTTCTGTATTAGTCTTTTCTCATATTGCTATAAAGAAATACCTGGGATTGGGTACTTTATAAAGAAAAGAGGTTTACTTGTTTCAAGGTTCAGCACACTGTGCAGGAAATATAGCAGCATAAGCTTGGGCTCTGGAGAGGCCTCGTAAAACATATAATTATGGCAGAAAGTAAAAGGACAGCAGATATGTCACATGGCCAGAGCAGGAACAAAAGAGAGAGGGGAGAGCTGTGAAACACTTTTAAGTAACCAGATCTCATGAGAACTCGCTATCATGAGGACATCACCAAGAAGGATGATGCTAAGCCATTTATGAAACATTTGCCCCCATAATCCAATCACCTTCCACCAGGACCCACCTACAACATCGAGGATTACAACTCAACATGAGATTTAGTGAGTACACAGATCCAAACTGTATCAAACAGGTAATTGACAATGTTTCATCAGAGAATATTCATAAAGAGATAAGTTATTAAAATGAAAACTATGGAATTGATAGACACAATAATGAAAAATGAACATTTACTAAAGATGCTTCATGATACAAAAAATAGTAGACTTGAAGATAAATTCATAGAAATTATATAAATCAAAAATTAAAAGAAAAGTAGAATAAATAAAAATGAACATATTCTCACAGAAATGTGGAACATTAAGCACACAAACATACTAGTAATGAAAGTAACAGAGAGGAGTAAAAGAAGCAGAAATAATATTTGAACAAATAATGCTCAAAATTTTCTAAATTTGATGAAAAACTTTAATCAACACATTCTAGAAACTCAAGAAATGCTATGTAAGCTAAACAGAAAAATAGGCAAAGAAACTTTATAATGTAAATGCTGAAAATCAAAGACAAGAGGAAAATTTTGCAATCACCAAGAGAAAACTTATTTATAACTTACAATGAAACTCCAATAAGATTAAAAAGTGCCTTTTTATCAGAAACAAAGGAGACTGTAAAGCAGTGAGATACATATTTGAAGTGCTTTGAGAGAAAAAAAAGGCAATCAAAAATCTTATATTTAGGAGAAATATCTTTCAACAGTGAAGGCAAAATAAAGACATTTCAAAAGTATTTAAAAATTAAGAGAATGTGTTGCTAGCAAACCTGCTTTATAATAAATAGCAAAGGACGTTCTTTAAGATAAAAGCAAGTGACTGCAGACAATAATTTATGTACACATACAAAAACAAAGAGCAACAACAAAGGTAATTCTGCAATTGAAAAATTAACACAAAAGCAGATAGTTCTTATTTCTTCTCTTAACTAATTTAAAATCAATTGTATAAGACAACATGTATATAATTGCATTCTGCATTATGTAGCAAATAAATATGTGATATTAGTGTAAATAATATCATGAAGGATGTAGGTGAGACAAAGGCTGTGTAAGTCTGTAGTAATGACAGCAGATGGTAACAAAAATTAAGGAACAAATAAAGAGAACAAAAAAATGACAAATAAGGTTATAAGGATTGAAATAATACAAATTATTTTTCTTCAGTTATAATGGAATGGAGCTAGGAACCAATAACAAAGAAAATTGGGAAACTCACAAATGTAAAAATTAAACAATACACTTCTATACAGCAAATGTGTCAAATAAAGAATCACAAGGAAAATTAGAAAATAATTTGAAATAAATGAAAATAGAAAACACATTCAAAAATGTATGAGGTGTAGCTAAATAGTGCATAGAGAGAAATATGTAGGTAAAAATGTCTATATTCAGATAGAAGAAAGTTTTCAAATCAATAATATAACCGACGGCCTTAGGAAAATGGAAAAAAGACAAAGCTAAAAGTAAGCATATTGAAAAAAGAATAAAGTTTATACTGGAAATTAGTAAAATCTAAAATAGAAAAAAATGCAGAATTGTAACAAAACAAAACATTGGTGCTTTCAAGAATTCAACAAAATTGAAAAACTTGTAGTTCAATTAACCAAGAATGAAGGAAGGGAGACCTGATTCCACAGCTAAAGTATTAGAGGACATTACTACCAACTATTCAGAAATTTGTCAAATATTTTAAAGGAATACTATAATCAATTGTATACCAACAAATTGAATAGCTTACATAAAACAGAAAAGTTCCTAGAGAAACACAAAATGCTGAAAGAGACTCAAAAAAAAAAAAAAGGAAAACCCTGAAAAGAAGAATATGCACAGAGATTAAATTACTAACCAAAAATATACTCACAAAGGCCCAGAAAAAAGACTTTGCTATTGTATTCTAACAAGCATTTAAATAACTGATACCAATTACTTATAAATGCTTCCAAAAACAGAACAGAAAGAAATACTTCCCAACTCTTTATTTTAGTCCAATAATATCTTGATATGAAGACCAAAGAAAACAAAATAAAAAAATACACAGTCTGATATCTCTTATAACAGATGTAAAAATGCTCAACAAAATGCTAGTCAACTGAGTACAGCAGCATATTAAATGGATCATAAACTATTATCTCAGATTTATCCCAAGAATGCAAAGTTGTTGTAACATTTAAAAATCAATTTATTTCAAAGTACAATTTTATTTTGCATGGTTAAAGTACAAACTATTTCCACCTCCCTTGAAAAACAGTATTGTATCTAAATTGGAATATATTGCTGAGATATATAGCTGAAAACATACAGTTCATTTAATGATTAACATTTAAACAGATATTACACAAGTAGATTCAATAGAAGTGAATATACATACATATTATCCAAATTTTTAATAGTCTAAAGAATATATTACAGACTAGGCATAGAGGCTCATGCCTGTAATTTCAGCACTTTGGGAAGCAAAGGCAGGAGGATTGCTTGAGGTCGGGAGATTGAGACCAGCCTGGGCAACTTAGTGAGATCCTGTATCTACAAAACTAAAAAAAAAAAAAAAATAGCCACCCATAACTGTGTGTGCCTGTAGTCCCAGATCCTTTGGAGCCCAGGAGGTTGAGGCTGCAGCACACCATGGTCATGCCACCATGCTCCAGTCTGCACACAGAGATCCTGTCCAAAAAAAAAAAAAGAATATATTGCAGCATTAAAAATATGGAAGGAAGTATTTTGTTTTAGTTTTAAATTTAAAATTCTTCTGATTGTTCTACACAGAGAGGCTTAAAGGTGAAAAGGCAATCAGGTTACTACCAAATGAAATGTGTCTGGTATGTTCTTGATGTCTCCTCTCCAGCTAAATGAATTAACAAGGTGGCATTCCGTAATGAGATTTTTATTACCAAATAGAACTGACTGAGAAATGTTAGTTTGTGAAATGTTATTTTGTCATAGTGTAATTTTTTCAGAGCTACCCATTAGAACATTCTGAGGTGTAATTGGAAAATTTACTTTCCTTCTTATCACAACATCTGAAATTTCTTCTTTTCTGTCAGTATTAACTGCTACTCCATCAGCAAGAAGAGGTAAACTCATTATTTCACTGGATAAACAATCCATCTCAACATTTATTTTATTTACATCACGGTTTACTTCAATTAAGTGTCGTAATCCAGGGCACTGAGTATCTCCTATTATGCTGTTCCTGCATTCAGGAGTATTTGATAACAAAGTCTAAAAGTTGATTTTAAAAGGTCTTTATGACATCTGGGACTAAATAAATTGATTAATTTACAAATTATTGGTATTACTGTGGGGGAATAGAGATAAAAGTTATAGAAAACATTTTTAAGGAAGTAATAGATGTAAACTTTTCAAGTTCAGCAAGAGAGTTAGGCATTGAGGTAGAGAAACCCAGTGCTACTCAGGCAAACACATTGCAAAAATTACTTTACCATCAAATATTGTATTCAGAATATTTCAAGTTCAAGTAAAAGAAATAATTTTAAAATTAACAAGAAAAATGCATCTAGTAAGCTATGAAGGAAACTCCATTAGATTAACATTGAACTTTCCAGCAGAAAACCTTACAGGCCATAAGAGAATGAAACCGCATTTTTAAGGTGCTAAAAGAAAAACACTGTCTGCCAAGAATTTTATTTGGAATAAGCCTCACAAATGAAGGAGAAATAAAGTTTTATTCATATAAGCAAATGCTAAGTGAATTTGCCACTAGACTAGCAATACAGGAAATGCTCAAAGAAGCCTTAAATATGGAAATGAAAGGTTGACATTCACCATCATAAAAACCCATAGAAGTACAAAACACACAGTTCTCAGACAACAAGCACACAAAGGAGGAAGAGAAAAAATGAAATGGCAACATGACAGAATTTTCTGAAACCACAAAGACAAAAAGAGAAAAAAAGGGAAACAAAAATTTGTAAAAACAATTAGAAAACAATTAACAATATTACCAGGATAATGAATCACATATTAATATTAACCCTGAATACAAATGGACTAAATGCTGAACTTAAAAAATACAGATTGATAGAATGGACTTAAAAAATGATCCAACTATATCCTGCTGAAAAGAAACTTATCTAACCAATAAAGGTACATACACACTGAAAGTAAAGGGGTGGAAAAAGATATTTCACACAAATGGAAACAAAAAGTGAGCAGGAGTAGCTATACTTATATCAGCTAAAGTAGACTTTAAATCAGAAACAATTAAAAAAAGACAATGAATGTCATTCTATGATAAAGGGATCAATTTGGCAAGAGGATATAACAGTTCTAAATATACATGTACCTAACACTGAAGTATCTAAATTTACAAAACAAATATTACTGAACCTAAAAAAAAAAAAAAAAAAAAATCACAGAAAGCAAAACAATAATAGTCGGGGACTTCAACACCCCACTAACAGCTCAAAATAGATCATTGAGACAGAAAACTAACAAAGAAACATTGGACTTAAATTAGACTTTAGATCAAATGGACTAAACAGACATTTACATGACATGCTACCAAGAATTACAGACTACAAATTATTTTTATCAGTACATATAACATTTTCTAAGATAGATCACATATTAGGCTACAAAACAAGTCAATATATTTTAAAAATTAAAACCCCATCAAATATCTTCTCACACCACAGTGGAATAAAGCTAGAAATGAATACCAAGAGAAACTTTGTGAATTAAACAAATACAGAGAAATTAAATAGCATGCTCCTGCACAATCATTGTGTCAGAGGCTTTCAAACCAGAGTGACTCCATTTTGAGTGAGGACTAGGAAAATGAGACTGAGACTCACTTGGCTGCATTCCCAGAAAATTAGAAATTCCTAGCCTCTAGAGGTTTACTGTTAAGGGAACAAATTAATGAGGTTTACTGAAACAGAACCAGACTTGGGCATGTCCAGATACCCCCATATCTGGAGAACAGGGGCATTCCTAATTTTGCTTTAAAGATAATAATATTGATTCTTGCAAAATGTGGTAATTAAGAAAATTAATCCTTTATCACAAACCCTTGCATCAGAACACATCTCCCCAAGATCTATTTGTATCACACACACACACACACACAAGCATTGTAACTACGGTGGATGTGTTCCTCCTCTTACTTTCGGGAACGTCCTACTTTGTCTACGGCGTAGCTGTCCTTTCACCACTTTACTCTCTTAATAAAGTTGCATTTACTTTGCACTGCAGACTCACCCTGAATTATTTCCTGTTTGAGATCCAAGAACCATCTCTTGGGGTCTGGATCGGGACCCCTTTCCAGTAACAACTGGGTCAATGAAGAAATGAAAAACATTAGAGAAACGTTTGAAATAAATGAAAAAAATGACTTATCAAAACTTTTGGGATACAGAAAAAGCAATAATATAAGGGAGGTTTATAGCATTAAATATCTACATCAAAAAAGGTAAAAAAAAATACAAATTAATCTAACATCACACCTCAAGGAACTAGAAAAACAAGAAAAAAAAATCAACACAAAAGTTAGCAGAAGAAAAGAAATAACAAAGGTCAGAGATGAACTAAATCAAATTGAGACAAAAAAATACAAAAGATGATTGAAATGAAAAATTGGTTCTTCAATAACATAAACAAAATTGATAAACCCATTACCAGATTAACCAAGAAAAGAGAGTAGATCCAAATAAACACAATCAGAAATATGAAAGAAGACATTACAACTGATACCACAGAAATACAAAAGTTCTTCAGAGACTATTATGAACAACTATAGGCTCACAAACTAGAAAACCTAAAGGAAATGGATGCATTCCTGGAAACATAGAACCTTTTCATATGATTGTACCACAAATAAATAGATCTCTTGAACAGATCAATAATGAGTAGTGAGATTTAATCTATAATAATAAAAAAAAACTCTTCCACAAAAAAAAACTCACAACCAAATGGATTCAGAACTGAATTCTACCAAACATGCAAAGAAAAACTAAAACCAAAACTCTTGAAACTATTTCAAAAAATTGACAAGGAGGGAATACACCCTAACTCATTCCGTGAGGCCAGTATCACCTTGATACCAAAACCAAAGACACATTTAAAAAAAATACAGACAGGCAGGGTGTGGTGGCTCATGCCTGTAATCCCAGCACTTTGGGAGACTGAGGTGAGAGGATCACAAGGGCAGGAGTTTGAGACCAGCCTGGCCAACATGGTGAAACCCTGTCTCTACTAACAATACAAAAATTAGCTGGGTGTGGTGGTGGGCGCCTGTAGTCCCAGCTACTTGGGAAGCTGAGGCAGGAGAATTGTTTGAACCTGGGAGGTGGAGGTTGCAGTGAGCCGAGATCCCGCCACTGCACTCCAGTCTGGGTGACAGAGTGAGACTCCATCTCAAAATAAATAAATAAATAAATAAATAAATAAATAAATAAATAAATAAATCCCAATCATATAGATGCAAAAATCCACAACTAGCAATTCAATTCTATTGTCAAATGAATGAATAAGACCTACTATTTGATAGTACAACAAGGTGACTAAAATCAACAATAACTTAAGTGTACATTTTTCAATAACTTCACGAGTGTAATTGGATTGTTTGTAACTCAAAGGATAAATGCTTGAGGAAATGGATACCCCATTCTCTTTGAAGTGGTTAATTATTTCATATTGCATGCCTCTATCAAAACATTTTATATGCCCCATAAATATATACACCCATTATGTACTCATAAAAATTAAAAATAAAAAAGCTATAAAAATAAAATAATAAAAATCTTCCAGTATTCAGCCTGCTTCCGGATGGGCGAGGAGACTCGTGGTCTGGTTCTAGGACTTCCCTAACAACATGGCCCCTAAACGGCAGTCTCCACTCCTGCCTCAAAAGAAGAAACCAAGACCACCGCCTGCTCTGGGACCGGAGGAGACACCGGCCTCTGCAGGCTTGCCGAAGAAGGAAGAAAAAGAACAGCAAGAAGCCATGGAACACATTGATGAAGTATAAAATGAAATAGACAGACTTAATGAACAAGCCAGTGAGGAGATTTTGAAAGTAGAACAGAAATATAACATACTCCACCAACCATTTTTTCAGAAGAGGTCAGAATTGATCGCCAAAATCCCAAATATTTGGGTAACAACATTTGTCAACCATCCACAAGTGTCTGCACTGTTTGGGGAGGAAGACGAAGAGGCACTGCATTATTTGACCAGAGTTGACAGAATTTGAAGATATTAAATCAGGTTACAGAATAGATTTTTATTTTGATGAAAATCCTTACTTTGAAAATAAAGTTCTCTCCAAAGAATTTCATCTGAATGAGAGTGGTTATCCATCTTCAAAGTCCACCAAAATCAAATGGAAATCTGGAAAGGATTTGATGAAACGTTCAAGTCAAACGCAGAATAAAGCCAGCAGGAAGAGGCAGCATGAGGAACCAGAGAGCTTCTTTACCTGGTTTACTGACCATTCTGATGCAGGTCCTGATGAGTTAGGAGAGGTCATCAAAGATGATATTTGGTCAAACCCATTACACTACTAGTTGGTTCCTGCTATGGATGATGAAGAAGGAGAAGGAGAAGAAGATGATGATGATGATTAAGAGGAGGAAGGATTAGAAGATATTGATGAAGAAGGGGATGAGGATGAAGGTGAAGAAGATGAAGATGATGATGAAGGGGAGGAAGGATAGGAGGATGAAGGAGAAGATGACTAATAGAACACTGATGGATTCCAACGTTCCTTTTTTAAAATTTTCTCCAGTCCCTGGGAGCAAGTTGCAGTCTTTTTTTTTTTTTTTTTTCTCTTGTGCTCAGTCGCCTTGTTCTTGAGGTCTGTTTTCTCTACTCCATGGTTCTCAACTTATTTGGCGGGAAATACCTTGAGCAGAATACAATGGGAAAAGAGTCTCTACCCCTTTCTGTTCGAAGTTCATTTTTATCCCTTCCTGTCTCAACAAAAACTGTATGGAATCAACACCACCGAGCTCTGTGGTATAAAAGAAAAACCTGCTCCCTTCGCTCTGCTGGAAGCTGGAGGGTGCTAAGCCCCTGTGTAGTAGTGCATAGAATTCTAGTTTTTTCCTCCTTTCTCTGTATATTGGGCTCAGAGAGTACAGCATATCTATGTGAATATGGACAGCTAGCATTTACCAACTTGTATCTGTCTACTTTCTCTTGTTTAAAAAAGAAAAAAAAAAACTTTAAAAAATGGGGTTATAGAAGGTCAGCAAAGGGTGGGTTTGAGATGTGTGGGTAGGTTAAGTGGGCATTTTGACAACATGGCTTCTCCTCTGGCATGTTTAATTGTGATATTTGACAGACATCCTTGCAGTTTAAGATGACACTTTTAAAAATAAATTCTCTCCTAATGATGACTTGAGCCCTGCCACTCAATGGGAGAATCAGCAGAACCTGTAGGAACTTATTTGGAATTGACATACTCTATCGTAATTTTGTTCCTGTTTAGTTTTAAATTTTCTTTTTGTTTCACTGGAAAGGAAACATAATGCTCAGTTTTAAATGTTAAAAGTGTACAAGTTGCTTTGTTACAATAAAACTAAATGTGTACACAAAGGATTTGATGCCTTTCTCTCAGCATAGGTATGCTTACTATGACCTTCCAAGTTTGACTTGTAAAACATCACTGTCAAACTTTGTCACCCTAACTTCTTATTTTTTGATACGCACTTTGCAGGATGACCTCAGGGCTATGTGGATTGAGTAATGGGATTTGAATCAATGTATTAATATCTCCATAGCTGGGAAACGTGGGTTCAATTTACCATTGGTTTCTGAAAGTGTTCACATCATTTGGGATACCAGATTGCTCAATACTTTTCTGGGGATATTGGGCCCTTGATTTTTATCTCCAAGTGGCAGTTTTTAAAATTGACCTTTTACCTGGATATAAAGTAATAGTGCCTGCCACCACCATCCAACAGACCTGGTGCTCTAATGCAAAGTTATACATGGGACAGTTGCTGGCATGTCTTCATTAGCTATATAAAATGTGGCCAAGAAGATAGGCTCTCAGAGTAAGAAGTCTGTGATGGTTAGCAGTAACTGTCCCTGCTCTCTGGTATAAAGCTCTCAAACGTTACTGTGAATCTGGGTGGGATAATGGAATCGACTCTGTCTGCTCAGTGCCATTGTGCAGAGAAGCACCCTAATGCATAAGCTTTTTAATGCTGTAAAATATAGTTGCTGAAATTAAATGCCACTTTTTCAGAGGTGAATTAATGGACAGTCTGGTGAAATTCAAAAGCTTTTTGATGTATAAAACTTGATAAATGGAACAATTCCATCAATAGGCAAAAGTGTAACAACCTATCTAGATGGATAGTATGTAATTACTGCACAGATCTCTGTTTAGTAAATACATCACTGTATACCAATCGGGAATCTTGCTCCAATAAAGCAACATAAAGAGTTAAAAAAAAAAAAAAAAACTTCCACTTAAAAAATAAAATGTAAAAAAGGCTGAAATAATTCTCTTTTAAAATGACTGATGCTTTTTTATATATAATTATTTGACAAATTTGCCATTCTTTAAAAAATTGTGGGGTTTTTTGGTTTTGTTTTGTTTTGTTTTGTTTTGTTTTGTTTTGTTTTGTTTTGTTTTGTTTTGTTTTGTTTGTCAGTATAGACAGATAGGGAAATGTGTCACTCAGATCTTTTGCTCTGGGAAGTATAGTTGGCTGAAAATTCTAGCCACTGCTCCTCTAGATATATTTCTGCCTTGTGCTGAGTCCACATTTCTTCTGGAATACCTCAGTCAATAACAGAGTATGAGCATTCTCTGTGGGACATAGCACTATTTTATGGCCTGACCAAATCTTTTTCAAAGCTGTGCTGCAGTCTGGAACTTTTCATCTTCAATCCATCTCCCTATGGTTTGTTCTTTCACAGGTTTCAATATTCCTGTATGAAGATTATCTCTGCTTTTTCTGTTTATCTTCCATAAACATTACTTTAAACATATGTCTTGAATATCTAATCTCACATTGACATCTGCTCTCAAGAAATCAAAAATAGCAGTCAAGTTTCTAAACTTGTTCAAGACAATAGCAATCCTATCCCTAACTTCACTTGCTGGGAAATAATATAGCTTTCACAATTAACTGGTAAATAAGAAGGGTTATAAATCAGGTACTTATTAGTAAGCACGACTTGAAATTTAGCATTACTGTCTTAGCAAATTTGAGTAGAAAGAGGCAATATCTATGCAAAATTGTTTGAAGAATGCTTAGTCCATCAAATTTTCCATATCAGAGGTTGGCAAACTTATGGATCTGTTTTTATATGGCCTGGGAGGTAAGAAAGGCTTTTACAGCTTTTAAGGGCTGTAAAACAAATTAATATAAAACAAACAGAAAACAAACAAAAAAAAAAAAAAGCAAAGAATATGAGTTTGAGACCATATGGCTCGCAATATTTAAACTCTTCACTATTTAAAGAAAGTGTTTTCTAATCCCAGATTTATATGCTTTTAAATATATTCTTGGATTAAGCAATATCAGAAAATAATGCTTTACATTTTTGTGAAAGGGGAAAAGTCAAGCTGCAAACTGCTTAGGACCAACCTGCCTCCCATGCTTTTCTAAGTCACCCCTCTGCTCACTGAGATAAATGCATATCTGATTCCCTCCCTGGGAGAAGCTAATCAGAATGCAAAAGAATGCAACTATTTGTATTTTACTTACCTATGACCTGGAAGTCCTCTCCCTGCTTTCAGTCTTCCCACCTTTGCTTTGAGTTGTCCCTTTCTAGACCAAACCAATGTTCATCTTGGATATATTGATCAATATCTCATGTCTCCCTAGAATCTGTAAAATCCAACAGTGCTCTGACCACTTTGGAAATATACCGTCAGGACCCCAGGAGGCTGTGTCACAGGCCCACATCCTCAACCCTGGCAAAATAAATTTTTTAAATTAACTGAGACTTGTCTCAGACTTTCGGGGTTCACATTTTCTACTGGAAAGCTTAAGTCACATTTGCATCCTGGTATGGAAGATATACTATGTAATTTTAACATGCATCTTTAAGCCATCATCACTCCTGACCTTATCTTATTTATCTTCTATCACTATTTCAGCTATATACTAATTTCAACTTTCATTTTATCTTAACATATTTATTTGTTATATACTTTTAACATTTTAGCTTGGATCTCCTACTCTCCACCTCTGAAAGGGTATAGATTAAGAGCATTGTGAAATTTAATGACCTATGAAAAAGTATGAGTTTGTTCAAATTACTTGATGCTTTCTGTAGCTAAATAATATATACAGGATATATTATATCTGTACGAAATGGAAGTACAACATAGAAGAAATAAACAAGGGCTGAGATACAAGCCTCTTCACAGAACCCCAATTTTTTGCTATACATAAAATCCAAAGGATTTCAACAGTTGCTTCTATACATAGATATCATTATCTGTAATAGGTGTTGTTAACCAGGGTTTATGACTGCTTTGGGGTACAGTAATAAATGTTGAGTAATTTGTGATGATCTCAGGGTTGCATACAAAATTTGTTCTATACATATATGACTACGTTTATAAGAAAATGAACAATAGCTTATTTCACATTTCTAAAGGATCTGAAACTCGTAGCAGTTGATTTTGTTCTCAGAATAGGATAGAGTCAACAGTCAAACCAAAAGGTCATCTCAAGCTGGAATCTAGAGCATTCTTGAGGTTCTTAGTTGGAACTCGTTTCATAGGCCTGATTTAAAAAAGAACAAGACTTTTATTTTATACCCAAAGACAGTTTAAAAGATCTTCAAGTTCGGGGGGCAGAGCAAGATGGCCAAATAGAAACAGCTCCAGTCTCCAACTCCCAGCGCGAGCGACACAGAAGACCGGTGATTTCTGCATTTTCAACTGAGGTACTGGGGTCATCTCACTAGGGAGTGCCGGACAATCGGTGCTGGTCAGTGGCTGCAGCCTGACCAGCGAGAGCTGAAGCAGGGCGAGGCATCGCCTCACCTGGGAAGCACAAGGGGGAAGGGAATCCCTTTTCCTAGCCAGGGGAACTGAGACACACAACACCTGGAAAATCGGGTAACTCCCACACCAATACCGCACTTTAAGCAAACGGGCACACCAGAAGAATATATCCCTCACCTGGCCGGGAGGGTCCCACGCCCACGGAGCCTCCCTCATTGCTAACACAGCAGTCTGTGGCGATCTAACCGCAAGGCAGCAGGGAGGCTTGGGGAGGGGTGCCCACCATTGCTGAGGCCTAAGTGGTAAACAAAGCCACTGGGAAAGCTCAAAATGGGTGGAGCTCACAGCAGCTCAAGGAAACCTGCCTGTCTCTATAGACTCCACCTCTGGGGGCAGGGCACAGCTAAAAAAACAACAGGGGAAGCAGCAGAGGCCTGTGCAGACGCGAACGACTCTGTCTGACAGCTTTGAAGAGAGCAGTGGGTCTCCCAACACGGACGTTGAGATCTGAGAACGGACAGACTGCCTGCTCAAGTGGGTCACTGACCCCTGAGTAGCCTAACTGGGAGACATCCCCCACTAGGGGCAGTCTGACACCCCACACCTCACAGGGTGGAGTACACCCCTGAGAGGAAGCTTCCAAAGTAAGAATCAGACAGGTACACTTGCTGTTCAGCAATATTCTATCTTCTGCAACCTCTGCTGCTGATACCCAGGCAAACAGGGTCTGGAGTGGACCTCAAGCAATCTCCAACAGACCTATAGCTGAGGGTCCTGACTGTCAGAAGGAAAACTATCAAACAGGAAGGACACCTATACCAAAACCCCATCAGTACGTCACCATCATCAAAGACCAGAGACAGATAAAACCACAAAGATGGGGGAAAAGCAGGGCAGAAAAGCTGGAAATTCAAAAAATAAGAGCGCATCTCCCCCTGCAAAGGAGCGCAGCCCATCACCAGCAACAGATCAAAGCTGGTCAGAGAATGACTTTGACGAGATGAGAGAAGAAGGCTTCAGTCCATCAAACTTCTCAGAGCTAAAGGAGGAATTATGTACCCAGTGCAAAGAAACTAAAAATCTTGAGAAAAGAGTGGAAGAATTGACAGCTAGACTAATTAATGCAGAGAAGGTCATAAACGAAATGACAGAGATGAAAACCATGACACGAAAAATACGTGACAAATGCACAAGCTTCAGTAACCGACTCGATCAACTGGAAGAAAGAGTATCAGCGATTGAGGATCAAATGAATGAAATGAAGCAAGAAGAGAAACCAAAAGAAAAAAGAAGAAAAAGAAATGAACAAAGCTTGCAAGAAGTATGGGATTATGTAAAAAGACCAAATCTACGTCTGATTGGGGTGCCTGAAAGTGAGGAGGAAAATGGAACCAAGTTGGAAAACACTCTTCAGGATATCATCCAGGAGAACTTCCCCAACCTAGTAGGGCAGGCCAACATTCAAATTCAGGAAATACAGAGAACACCACAAATATACTCCTCCAGAAGAGCAACTCCAAGACACATAATTGCCAGATTCACCAAAGTCGAAATGAAGGAAAAAATCT
This sequence comes from Rhinopithecus roxellana, assembly GCF_007565055.1. NCBI lineage: Eukaryota > Metazoa > Chordata > Mammalia > Primates > Cercopithecidae > Rhinopithecus > Rhinopithecus roxellana. Next base: position 35,780,533 of record NC_044555.1, on the reverse strand, counting down.
TAAGGGCAGCCAGAGAGAAAGGTCGGGTTACCCACAAAGGGAAGCCCATCAGACTAACAGCAGATCTCTCGGCAGAAACTCTACAAGCCAGAAGAGAGTGGGGGCCAATATTCAACGTTCTTAAAGAAAAGAATTTTCAACCCAGAATTTCATATCCAGCCAAACTAAGTTTCATAAGTGAAGGAGGAATAAAATCCTTTACAGATAAGCAAATGCTTAGAGATTTTGTCACTACCAGGCCTGCCTTACAAGAGACCCTGAAGGAAGCCCTAAACATGGAAAGGAACAACCGGTACCAGCCATTGCAAAAGCATGCCAAAATGTAAAGACCATCGAGGCTAGGAAGAAACTGCATCAACTAACGAGCAAAATAACCAGTTAATATCATAATGGCAGGATCAAGTTCACACATAACAATATTAACCTTAAATGTAAATGGACTAAATGCTCCAATTAAAAGACACAGACTGGCACACTGGATAAAGAGTCAAGACCCATCAGTCTGCTGTATTCAGGAGACCCATCTCACATGCAGAGACATACATAGGCTCAAAATAAAGGGATGGAGGAAGATCTACCAAGCAAATGGAGAACAAAAAAAAGCAGGGGTTACAATCCTAGTCTCTGATAAAACAGACTTTAAACCATCAAAGATCAAAAGAGACAAAGAAGGCCATTACATAATGGTAAAGGGATCAATTCAACAGGAAGAGCTAACTATCCTAAATATATATGCACCCAATACAGGAGCACCCAGATTCATAAAGCAAGTCCTTAGAAACTTACAAAGAGAATTAGACTCCCATACAATAATAATGGGAGACTTCAACACTCCACTGTCAACATTAGACAGATCAACAAGACAGAAAGTTAACAAGGATATCCAGGAATTGAACTCATCTCTGCACCAAGCGGACCTAATAGACATCTATAGAACTCTCCACCCCAAATCAACAGAATATACATTCTTCTCAGCACCACATCGCACTTATTCCAAAATTGACCACATAATTGGAAGTAAAGCACTCCTCAGCAAATGTAAAAGAACAGAAATTATAACAAACTGTCTCTCAGACCACAGTGCAATCAAACTAGAACTCAGGACTGAGAAACTCAATCAAAACCACTCAACTACATGGAAACTGAACAACCAGCTCCTGAATGACTACTGGGTACATAACGAAATGAAAGCAGAAATAAAGATGTTCTTTGAAACCAATGAGAAGAAAGATACAACATACCAGAATCTCTGGGACACATTTAAAGCACTGTGTAGAGGGAAATTTATAGCACTAAATGCCCACAAGAGGAAGTTAGAAAGATCTAAAATTGACACTCTATCATCACAATTAAAAGAACTAGAGAGGCAAGAGCAAACACATTCAACAGCTAGCAGAAGGCAAGAAATAAGTAAGATCAGAGCAGAACTGAAGGAGATAGAGACACAAAAAACCCTCCAAAAAATCAATGAATCCAGGAGTTGATTTTTTGAAAAGATCAACAAAATTGACAGACCGCTAGCAAGACTAATAAAGAAGAAAAGAGAGAGGAATCAAATAGATCCAATAAAAAATGATAAAGGGGATATCACCACCGACCCCACAGAAATACAAACTACCATCAGAGAATACTATAAACACCTCTATGCAAATCAACTAGAAAATCTAGAAGAAATGGATAATTTCATGGACACTTGTACTCTCCCAAGACTAAACCAGGAAGAAGTTGAATCCCTGAATAGACCAATAGCAGGCTCTGAGATTGAGGCAACAATTAATAGCCTACCCACCAAAAAAAGTCCAGGACCAGATGGATTCACAGCTGAATTCTACCAGAGGTACAAGGAGGAGCTGGTACCATTCCTTCTGAAACTATTCCAATCAATAGAAAAAGAGGGAATCCTCCCGAACTCATTTTATGAGGCCAACATCATCCTGATACCAAAGCCTGGCAGAGACACAACAAAAAAAGAGAATTTTAGACCAATATCCCTGATGAACATCGATGCAAAAATCCTCAATAAAATACTGGCAAACCGGATTCAGCAGCACATCAAAAAGCTTATCCACCATGATCAAGTGGGCTTCATCCCTGGGATGCAAGGCTGGTTCAACATTCGCAAATCAATAAACGTAATCCAGCATATAAACAGAACCAAAGTCAAGAACCACATGATTATCTCAATAGATGCAGAAAAGCCTTTTGACAAAATTCAACAGCCCTTCATGCTAAAAACGCTCAATAAATTCGGTATTGATGGAACGTACCTCAAAATAATAAGAGCTATTTATGACAAACCCACAGCTAATATCATACTGAATGGGCAAAAACTGGAAAAATTCCCTTTGAAAACTGGCACAAGACAGGGATGCCCTCTCTCATCACTCCTATTCAACATATTGTTGGAAGTTCTGGCTAGGGCAATCAGGCAAGAGAAAGAAATCAAGGGTATCCAGTTAGGAAAAGAAGAAGTTAAATTGTCCCTGTTTGCAGATGACATGATTGTATATTTAGAAAACCCTATCATCTCAGCCCAAAATCTCCTTAAGCTGATAAGCAACTTCAGCAAAGTCTCAGGATACAAAATTAATGTGCAAAAATCACAAGCATTCTTATACACCAGTAACAGACAAGCAGAGAGCCAAATCAGGAATGAACTTCCATTCACAATTGCTTCAAAGAGAATCAAATACCTAGGAATCCAACTTACAAGGGATGTCAAGGACCTCTTCAAGGAGAACTACAAACCACTGCTCAGTGAAATCAAAGAGGACACAAACAAATGGAAGAACATACCATGCTCATGGATAGGAAGAATCAATATCGTGAAAATGGCCATACTGCCCAAGGTTATTTATAGATTCAATGCCATCCCCGTCAAGCTACCAATGAGTTTCTTCACAGAATTGGAAAACCTGCTTTAAAGTTCATATGGAACCAAGAAAGAGCCCGCATTGCCAAGACAATCCTAAGTCAAAAGGACAAAGCTGGAGGCATCACGCTACCTGACTTCAAACTATACTACAAGGCTACAGTAACCAAAACAGCATGGTACTGGTACCAAAACAGAGATATAGACCAATGGAACAGAACAGAGTCCTCAGAAATAATACCACACATCTACAGCCATCTGATCTTTGACAAACCTGAGAGAAACAAGAAATGGGGAAAGGATTCCCTATTGAATAAATGGTGCTGGGAAAATTGGCTAGCCATAAGTAGAAAGCTGAAATTGGATCCTTTCCTTACTCCTTATATGAAAATTAATTCAAGATGGATTAGAGACTTAAATGTTAGACCTAATACCATAAAAACCCTAGAAGAAAACCTAGGTAGTACCATTCAGGACATAGGCATGGGCAAGGACTTCATGTCTAAAACACCAAAAGCAACGGCAGCAAAAGCCAAAATTGACAAATGGGATCTAATTAAACTAAAGAGCTTCTGCACAGCAAAAGAAACTACCATCAGAGTGAACAGGCAACCTACAGAATGGGAGAAAACTTTTGCAATGTACTCATCTGACAAAGGGCTAATATCCAGAATCTACAAAGAACCCAAACAAATATACAAGAAAAAAACAAACATCCCCATCAAAAAGTGGGCAAAGTATATGAACAGACATTTCTCAAAAGAAGACATTCATATAGCCAACAGACACATGAAAAAATGCTCATCGTCACTCACCATCAGAGAAATGCAAATCAAAACCACAATGAGATACCATCTCACACCAGTTAGAACGGCAATCATTAAAAAATCAGGAAACAACAGGTGTTGGAGAGGATGTGGAGAAATAGGAACACTTTTACATTGTTGGTGGGATTGTAAACTAGTTCAACCATTATGGAAAACAGTATGGCGATTCCTCAAGGATCTAGAACTAGATGTACCATATGACCCAGCCATCCCACTACTGGGTATATACCCAAAGGATTATAAATTAGTCTACTACAAAGACACATGCACACGTATGTTTATTGTGGCACTATTCACAATAGCAAAGACTTGGAATCAACCCAAATGTCCATCTGTGACAGACTGGATTAAGAAAATGTGGCACATATACAACATGGAATACTATGCAGCCATAAAAAAGGATGAGTTTGCATCCTTTGTGGGACATGGATGCAGCTGGAAACCATCATTCTTAGCAAACTATCACAAGAAGAGAAAACCAAACACTGCATGTTCTCACTCATAGGTGGGAACTGAACAATGAGATCACTTGGACTCGGGAAGGGGAACATCACACACTGGGGCATATCATGGGGAGGGGGGAGGGGGAGGGATTGCATTGGGAGTTATACATGATATAAATGAGGAATTGATGGGTGCTGACGAGTTGATGGGTGCAGCACACCAACATGGCACAAATATACATATGTAACAAACCTGCACATTATGCACATGTAGCCTAGAACCTAAAGTATAATAAAAATAAATAAAAAAAAATAAGAAAATAAAAATAAAAATAAAAACAAATAAACTGGTAAAGGTTAAAAAAAAAAAAAAAAAAAAGATCTTCAAGTTAGTGTTATTATTTTTATTTTCTCCAGTGTGAATCCTTCTATTTGTTACATATGCTAACTTTGCCTTGTAGTGGTGAAATTTGGGAGGTATTTTGTAATTTTTATTAATGAGATCATCCTCATAGGATTTATTGTCTTAATTTTTTGGCTGAACATTTTTACATAAGTTGGTAGTTTTAGCCCTCAAACATACATGGTTGAAACACATAATGATATTGGTTTATTGCAGATGAATTCCTTAGACTCATATTTCAGGACAAAAAAATCACTAGTAATCCATTATTTTGAGGCCGGGAAAAAGAGTCTTCCTTATCCACATTTAGGGTCACACATGTCACAGTCATTTTCAGACTTCTGGATATATAGAGGGGATGACTTTCAGGAACCCGACACACAAATAGACTACAGGCTCAGTTCCAATTATCACATGTGTGTAAATATCCATTTTCCTGAAAACACTGTTTCTCAACTGAGAATGTATCTGTCCCTCCTTCCCTAGCCTGATGGAGTTTGAAGATGTTTAAGAGTCAGGGTAAAATCTAGAACTGGGGGGTCTGAAGTTTTATACAACTGTTAATGCCTTTGAAGGAATAATACTAATTTACAAATACAAAATTAGGTACAGGGCTCTGGCAGGAGTTCATGTAATGGCGAACCCTTAAATTTGAGCTTAATTAACCTCATAATAAATTTTTTTCTAGTTGATGCATTATTACCTGTTGCAATGAGTATTGGATCTTATTGGCATTTAGTGTGAATGGGTCCAGAAAAGCCAAATATCCTGAAATTTATGAGATATTTGCCACAAAAAAATAACTATCCTGGGAAATATGTCAATTATCTCAGAGTTTCATAAAGGATTACTTTGCTCTAATTAATGGCTATGAGTTTCTTATTAGATTATGTATGGTACCTGAAAATAGTGTCTTCTTGCTTTCAAGCTTACCTATTAATTTTTAAAAAACATAAAGGATTTTTTAGCCTCAGTTTTTTTTTTTTGTTTGTTTTGTTTTTAATTTCAACTTTTACTTTAGGTATAGGCAGTACTTGTGCAGGTTTGTTACGGGGTGTATTGCACCCAGTTATTGGGCCTAGTACCTAATGGGTAGTTTTTCAACCCAAGCCCCACACTCTCTCCTGACTAGTAGTCTCTAGTATCTATTATTCCCATGTTTATATTCTTGTGTACACAATGCTGAGCTCCCACTTATAAGTGAGAACATGCAGTATTTGATTTTTGGTTCTTGTGTTAGTTCACTTAGAATTAGGTTCTCCAGCTTTATCCATGTTGCTGCAAAAGACATGATTTAATTCTTGTTATGGTTGCATAGTATTCTATGGTGTATATGTACTGTATTGCTTTCATTTAACCTACCATTGATGGGCACTAGGTTGATTGCATGTCTTTGCTATTGTGAAGAGCCTAGCAATGAACATATGAGTGCATGTGTCTTTTGATATAATGATCTATTTTCCTTTGTGTATATATTCAATAATGGTATTGATGGGTCAAATGGTAGCTCTGTGTTATTTAAGAAATACCTCTTAAGTTATTTAAGAAAGTTCTCAACTACTTTCCATAGTGGCTGAACTAATTTACATTCCCATCAACAGTGTATAAGCACTTCTTTTCTTCCACAACCTCATCAATATCTGCTATCTTTTATTTTTTAAGAACAGGCATTCTGACTGGTTTTGATTTACATTTCTCTAATGATTAGTATTTTTATATGTAATTGTTGGCTGCATGTATGTCTTTTGAAAAGGGTCTATGATTATACTTTGCCCATTTCTTAATATTTTTATTTGTTTTTTAAACTACTGAATTGTTTAAGTTCCTTATAGTTTCTGGATATTAGACCTTTTCAAATGTGTAGTTTGCAAATATTTTCCCCCATTGTGTAGGTAGTCTGTTTACTAATAGTTTCTTTTGCTGTGCAGAAGATTTTAATTATGTACCACTTACCAATTTTTGGCATATATTTGCAGCTTTTGTGAACTCAGCCAAAAATTATTTGCCAAGGCCTATGTTGAGAAATATATTTCCTAGGTTTTCTTCTAAGTTTTTTATAGATTGATATCTTAAATTTAATTAATTCATCTTGGAGTAATTTTTGTATATGATGAAAGGCAAGGGTACAGTTTCATTCTTCTGCATACAGCTAGCCAGTTATCCCAGCAGTGTGTATTGAATAGGTAGTGTTTCCCCATTGCTTGGTTTTGTCAGCCTTGTTGATGATCAGATAGTTGTAAATGTGTGGTTTTACTTCTGAGTTTACTACTCTTTTCCATTAATCTATGTGTCTATTTTTATATTAATATCATGGTGTTTTGTTTACTGTAGCCTTATAATATAGTTTGAACTCTGTATGATGTGTCTGGCTTTGTTCTTTTTCCTCAGGCTACTTGGGCTCTTTTTTTGTTGTTGTTCCATATAAAGTTTAGAATAGTTTTTTTTTTTTTTTTTTTTTTTTTTTTTTTTTTTTTTCTAATTCTGTGAAGAATGGCATTGGTAGTTTGATAGGACTAGCAGTGAATTTGTAAATTGCTTTGGGCAGTATGGCCATTTTTATTATATTGATTCTTCCAATCCATGAGCACAGAATGTTTTTTTTTTTAATTTATTTGTGTTGTCTCTGATTTCTTTCAGCAGTGTTTTGTAGTTCTCCTGGTAGAGATCTTTCACTTCCTTGGTCAGTTGTATACCTAGATATTTCATTTTCTTTGTAGCTGTTGTAAGTGGGATTCTGTTCTTGATTTGAGTCTCACCCTAAGCATTTTGGTCTATAAAAATGCCACTGATTTTTGTACAGTGATTTTTTTGTCCTCTGAAACATTATCGAAATTATTTTTCAGATTTGGTTGTCTTTTTGTGGAGTTTTTAGTATTTTCTAGGTATAGAATCATAATGTCAGGAAAGATAGTTTGACTTATTCTTTTCCTATTTAGATGCTTTTTTATTTCTTTCTCTTCCTAATTGTTCTGGCTGGGGCTTTCAGTACTGTGTTAAACAGGAGGGGTGAGAATGGACATCCTTGCCTTGTTCAACTTTTCAAGAAAAATGTTTCCAATTTTGGTAAGTTTTGTCCCTATTTTCATTAATTTCAGTTATTTTTATTTCTGACATAAATTTGATGTCCACCCAGGAGTAATTTAGGAGCAAGTTGTTCAATTTCCAAGTTACTTGTGTGGTTTTGAGAGATTTTCTTGATATTCATTTGTATTTTTATTGCACTGTGGTCTGAGGTTGTTAAGCGGTATGATTTCAACTGTTTCAAATTTGTTGAGACTTGCTTTATGATCAAGCATGTGGTTGTCTTAGAATATGTTCCGTGTGCAGGTGAAAATAATGTATATTCTGTGGTTGTTTGATGGAGTGATCTGTAGATGTGTATTATGTCCATTTGGTCAAGTGTACTGTTTAATGTTTCTTTCACAGTTGTCTGCCTCAATGCTGTTTGGGATGTTGAAGTCTCCCACTATTATTGTGTGGTTTTCTAAGTCTTCTCATAGGCCAAGAAGAACTTGCTTTATAAATTAGAGTGCATATTTATTTAGGTGCCTACATATTTAGAATAGTTAAGTCTTCTTCTTGGTACTCTATGTTATTATGTCTGCCCTTCTTCGTACTTTTTAAATTTTATTTGTTTAAAATCTGTTTTATCTGGTATAAGAATGTCAGCTCCTGCTTTTTGTTGTTGTTTTCTCCTTGTGTGGTAGATCTTTCTTCATCCCTTTACTTTGAGCCTGTGGGTTTCACTGCATGTGAGCTGGGTCTCTTGTAAACTGTAGATAGTTAGGTTTTATCATTTTTTCCAGTTTGCTACTCTATGTCTTTTATGTGGGGGGATTTAGCCCATTTACATTCAGGGTTAGTATTGATATGTAAGGTTTTGATTCTGTCATCATGTTGTAAGCTGGTTATTCTGTAGACTTGTTTGTGTGATTGTTTTACAGTGCCTGTGATCTTTGTACTTAAGTGTGTTTTTGTGCTAACCTTTTATTTCCCCCTTTGGTTCCATGTGTAGCACTCCCTTAAGAACCTTTTGTAAGGCTGGTCTAGTTGAAATAAATTCCCTTAGCATTTGCCTGTCTGAGAAGAATTTATTCCTTTTTTGCTTATGAATATTAGTTTTGAAGAATATGAATTTTTGTTTGGAATTTCTTTTGTTTAAGGATCCTGAAAATAGGTCTGCAATCACTTCTGTTTATAATGTTTCTGCTGAGATGTCTGCTGCTAGCTGATGGAGTTTGCTTTGTATATGACTTTATCCTTCTCTCTAGCTTCCTTTAAGCCTTTTTTATTTTGCATTGAGCTTGTTGAATCTGATGACTAGGTGCCTTAGTGGTTGGTCATCTTGTAAAATATCTAGCTGGAATTCTTTGTATTTCTTGGATTTGAATGTCCATCTCTCTAGTGAGATTAGAGAAATTTTCATGGGCTATATCCTCAAATGTATTTTCCAAGTTATTTTTCTCCATTCTTCTCTCTCCTAGGAATGCCAATGAGTCAAATATTTGGTCTCTTTACATAGCCCCATTATTTATTGGACGTTTTGTTCATTTTTAACAACTTTTTTTCTTTATTTTTGTCTGACTGAGTTGATTCTCAGAACCATTTTTCAAGCTCTGAAATTCTATGCTCAGCATGGTCTATTCTGCTGTTAATACTTTACATTGAACTATGAAATTCTTGTAGTGAGGTTTTCAGCTCTAAAAGTTCAGTTTGGTTATTTCTTAAAATAGCTATATTGTATTTCAGCTCTTGGATCATCTTACTGGATTCCTTGGATTGAGTTTCAACCTTCTCTTGCAACTCAATGTGCTTCCTTGCCATACAGATTCTGAATTCTGTATCTATTAGTTCCGACTTAAGAAACATTATTGGAGAGCTAGTGGACTCCCTTGGAGATACATAGACACTTTGACTTTTTGAATTGCCAGAGTTCTTGTGCTAATTATTTCTCATCTGGAAGGGTTGATGTTCTTTTAATTGTGGTTATATGTTGAGTATAGTCAATTAGCTTTGTTTGTAGATGGTTTCAGAAAGCCAGTGCTCTGTGTAGAGTCTTTATTTTTTTGGGACTGAATTACTGCCCTTGGTTCCATAGGGGGGTATATTAGCTAAGTAGTTTTGGTGTTTTAGGTTGGGTCGAGATGCAGTAGATGGTTCTTAAGAGTAATGGCAGTAGGTAGGTTCTTACTAAGCCACTGGCTTCTTTGTATTTCCTGGCAGCTGTGCTCTGTGTTGCAACAAGGAGAGAGATGACCTCATTGGCTACACATCTGGGCCTTAGGGAAGGCTCCTCACATCACTGGCACTGTGTCAGTTCCTCTTTTCTTAGCTGTTTTGGTTCATGGGGCTTCCTCAGGCAGAGGCTGCAGGCAGGAAGGAGATAGGCCTCACATTTTCTGGGCTGTCTTTGTGGAGGTAGGCATGCTCCACTCCTGTGACAGCCCATGAGCCCTTGCAACTCACCCCTCTCAGTGCTCTGGGAGTGTAAACTCCCCTCCTTTTAGAGTGCTGGTCACAGATCTCAGTTCAACACTGCCAAGCTGTGCACTGCCACCCTGTAGTGTGATGAAGCTTTTTCTTCCCTCCTTAGCTTGGAGGCAGCAGGGGTGGGAACCATGGCAGCAGCAATGGCAGAGGGCATGTCAGATGACTCTGGGGGTTCCACCTCAGCTAAATGAAAAACCATGGCTGATTAGTAATCAGCTGGGGGTGTGGTATGTGTGCTATGACCCATGCTAGGGAGCCCTGCCTTGTGAAGAGCAGTGGGGGCAAGGGCTAACAGGGAAGACAGTCTGGTCTTCCCTCTGTAGGGTGGCTATGGCATGCTGGTGATATGAACACAGCAAACAGGCGAATTGTTCCCTTTCCATCACTAGGGCAGCAAGGCAGGGTACCACAGTGGCAGCAGTGGCAGAGAGGCTGTTAGTTGCCTCTGGGAACTCCACCCGAGAGAAATGCAGAGCCATTGCTGATTGTGATGATCAGCCAGGAGTGGGGCTGCTGAACTGTAGGACCAAGCTGAGGGTGGGGAGTGGCGGACTGCCTGGCAAAGAACAGGGTGCTCAGTTCACATTAAAGACAGTCTAAACTCTTCTACATAAAATGGCTGTGGCATACTGTAGGCATGTGGAAACAATCAGGCTCTTTGTTTCCTCCTAGCCTGGGGGGAGCAGGGGTGGGTATCATGGTGGCAGCAATGGCAGAGGGTCTGTCAGTTGTCTCTGGGAGCTCCATCCTGGAGAAATACAGAGCTGCCATGGACCAATGTGATTAAGCAGGTGTGAGGTGGCTGCAGTATGGGCCAAAGCCAAGAGTCTCTGCCCAGTGAGGAGCAGCAGAAACAGAGTCAGATGTGGAAAACAATCTGGATACCTTTTCGTAGGGCAGCTGTGGCTTGCTGGAGGTCCACTATATTTCTTGGATTCTTTGCTCCCTCCCCAGCCTGAGAGAAGCAGCAGTGGGGTCCACAACAATAGCAATTGCAGCAGACCTGTAAGTTATTTCTGGTAGCTGTGTTTCAGAGAAATGCAGAGCCACAACCAGCTAGAGTGCTCAGGCATGGGTTGGGTGGCTGTTCCAGGGACCCCAGCCAATGGACCTTGCCTGATTAGGTACAGCCGAGGTGGGGCTTGTGATCTCTCTGCTCCTCACCATCATGAATATGGCCCCTATCTTAGGGAAGTGTGAGAGAGCCTGGCCTCCCTTGTTGGCAGGGCTATGAAAGCTGGCACAAGGAAACAAGACCAATGGGGCTGAACATGAGCTTGAGCTGTGGCTCTGCTGAGACTCCAGGAAGCTCTCTGTGTTGGACTATAAGCCCGGGGATGCCAATGGAGATCTTCAGTGGCCATAACCTCAAAGGTTTGTGGCATAAATTTGAGTCCCCAAGGGTTCTCCCTCACTCACCCTTTTCTCATGGTAGGGACCCTCCCCTGGCTCTGCACCAATCCCAGGTAGTCAACTGTCCTTCTTCAGTTTTTGCTGGTGTTCATGTGGCACCATTGCTTTTTTTATTAATCCCAATGTGGCTTCCTGGATTATCACTTGAAGAGATAGTGTTTACTCACCACTCTGTCTTTTCCCCATGAGAACAGCACACACCAGATGCTTCTACTCAACCATCTTGTTGCTTCTTATAGACTAATGTCTTAAAAACAGGATTTTCTATTTAAGCTACATCATTAATGTTATTTAACATCCTAATTCCTGATGTGCTCCTTTTTTAATCCTTCACAGTAACAGTTGCCATAACTATATCTAACAATTATTTATTCTGCATTTTTATTGATTTGACATATTCTTCATAATTCATCATCTTGGGTAGAAGTCTATTTTATCTCCATGCCAAATAATAATGACAAATATCTTCAAAACAAAAATGGATGTTGGAATTCGGAATTCTATACAACTGGTTGCATAGTCCTTGTTACTGAGACTTTCTGCCTAATAGTTTTTGCTTAATTGTATCAACCAAACTCTTAAGTTTTAGGTGTCACATAGGGATTAGTCACCCTGAACTCATAATGGTAGCTTAACGAGAGGAATCAGCAATAATAATAATAATAATACATTGATATAATGCTTATAATGTGTCATGCATTAAGTAGTTTATACACATTAAATCTTTTAATTTTCATAAACCATCCTATGAGGCAGATCTGATTGTCATTACCCACATTTAGTAAATGAGGTTATGGTGGCAAAGAGGAATCAAGTAGTTTTTTGAATGCTACATAGCTAGTAGTAGTAGAGTTGACAATCAAACCCAAGTACTGAAGTGTCAGAATCCATATTGTTAACCACTGTGTTGTACTGCCTTTTATTTTTACTCATTTAGAAGTGAGTAACTAACATAGATCATCATCATGGAAATATGCATAAGAAACAAAAAACAGAAGATAGCTCTGTTTCACAAGCTTATAATAAAGTGTGCAGGACAGTTGAGCCAATACAATATAATTATCATTGGATCATAGCACATCATTTCTCAGGCACAGTGAAGTAGCAGAACATGTCACTACAGAAATCTAGATTTAAGGAACGTGTGACATACTGATGCTGACACTGAGAGAAGATAACATAAGAATCTCCCACTCATAAGCCCACAAGAGAAAGGGTCTGGAAACTCCCTGAATTCCTGTGGAAGGATCGGGGGAAATTACTATAAGAAGCCAGAGAAATATTGCATTTTACTGTTATTGTGATTCTGAAATAAAAATAGATATACATTTAAAAGTTAGATAGTATGTGGGTTCGATATATCAGTTCAAGTTTTTTATATGTTTATGAAGTTAAAATTTGCTTTTGGGACCAAATGCCGGAAATCATTTGTAACAATTACAATTCTATTTGGATAAGGTTAATAGAATAGATCTCACTTTAGTCACAATTTCAGCAGTCCTAGAATGTTCAGGGTCATTTTTGGAATGCACATTTTTTTAATCTTTGCTTCTAAAATGTCTTGGTAATAGACACTCTTTAAAAAAATTTTAAAAATGGAAAAATATAAAATGTCAAAATGTGTCCCTTTTTGTAAGTTATAAGATCTAGACATGATTTTGACACAGTTCTCTAAATGCTTTGTTGTGAGATGTTTTAAAGTATATATAAGATAAAATGCATTTTATAGTGTCTTTGATCTTTAACTACTCAGAGGTACTGACTATAAATATCAAAATTGATGAACTGCAGAGCCATTCCATCCAAGACAACTCTCAGGATAACACTGTGAAAAATTACCTTATTAGATCTTTCTCTCGTGTCCTGAAAAATCTTTACAATGATTAGAACTGCACCACTCTTCAGGGATTTGAATAAAAGAAGTCTTTAACAACTTTGAGTGCAAAATTCCACTGGTAGTTGAAGAAATTATTGCCTAAGATTAACTCTGCAGTCATATCCTATTAGTTAGTTATAGACAATCAACACAACACTTTAAGATATACCAGGTGAATTTTTTTTACTATAAAATAGCCTAAAAGAAAAATTGTCAATGCAGCATACACTTATAGCTCCTTGCCAACCCAAGTTGTTTGTTGACAGTGATCAAAGACTGAATTGCAACTTTACTACTCATTAAATATGATGCATTGTCAGATGAAGCTGTCATTCAGAAAAGTATTGTAGAATCACCTCTTAGTAACCACAAGGCATAGCTTTTAAAAATCTGGTAAGAAATGATAGGCTATTGTAAAATAATCAAGATGGCCACAGGTGAAATATTTTAGCTGGAACTTTCTCCTGGCTGTTAAAAAAAAATCAAACAGTATAATAAAGATGGCCTATTAAAAAGTTGATTTATCCTGTTATCTCTGCAACTTGGCCTCTATTAATGTTTTTACTTCTTTACCATCTATGCTTTCCAATACTTCTCACTATAACCCCCATTGTCCCCATTATGATCCTACCCTTTGTTCTGATTCCCTGGAATCTTGGCCTCCCACAACTTATCTGATTTAAAAAAATTGTATTGCAATGTGTTATATGGTTTAATTAATATCCTCCCAGGAATCATACATTCTAAAAGAGATCCTCTGAAAATAATAACTTAGTTCCAGAGTACTGGCCATATTTTTGTCAAAATCTGGACTAATCAGAGATTAGTTTTCAGCCTCACATACTAAGAGGAGTCTTAGGAGTCCATAAAATACATAAAAGAGGGCATAGGGGATAATAAAAGTCTTGAGTTGATACATTTCACCACTTAAAACTAGTTATGTAAACTTGGGTAGTTTACCTAACTTTTTTGAGCTTCCTACTTGTAAAATCTTATTAGTAATGGTACTTAGTTATCTATCAAATTGTTGATTAATATTCCATGAGAGTGTTTGTTTAGCTATCTGGTTGGGTCTCTTCTGCTACACTTGCAGGCAAGTAACAAGTGCTCAATCTTCTTCATTTCCTTTTCCATATTACTGTAAATGCTCAGGGAAAAGTTGAATGACTGTTAAGACAGCAAGCATACTCAAGACCAAAGGGAAAACACGGACTTCTTAAAAAGTAAGAACCACCACTAAGAAGGTTATACAAGGGGGTCAGTTACATTAGTTACATTGTTTAACAGGATGGCAATAGCCAGCATGATTTTTAGAAGCACTCACCTCTCTAGTACAATTAACTGTTTAGCTGATCTTTTAGTCTTCATTGTAATGAATCTCAGCTTCCTGATTACCACTAATTTGTTTGCCTGGTTGTCAGCTGTGGCCTTTCTAATTGTTCTTCTTTGTTTCAACACGAGTTACTGCAGTTATTGCTTTAGTTTGTTTGTTTGTTTGTTTGTTTGTTTGTTTGTTTTTGCTTTGAATGTTTGGCCTCTGTCCACCAAAACCAACTTATTCTGCCTTAGCTCCAATTGTCTCTGGCAACTTGGCCCACTATTGGTGTGTATTTTTAAAACATTACAGTCATTACTGCTGTAACCAAAATGCAAGTTCAGTCACTCACCACTTGCAGAGTTCAATTAACAAGAGCAAGGTCTGGTATAAAGGAAGTGACTGTTTCAAAGCTTAGCAAAGGGGAAGAGGTACAGGCTCCTGCCTTTAAGAGAATTGCTTTACTTTAGGGGCAGAGAGCAGGAGCTTTTAAAGGGCAGCTTTCATTAAAAGGCATGCAGAGACGGGAATGAGCAGGTGTGGGAGTTACATGACTTACTTTGAGTTATCTACCAGGTGGTTGAGCTGGTGCCATTATGGGCAGAGTGAGGTTGTAAAGTGGCTGATGTCGCAAGATGCTTTCCAGGTGAGAGAGGGAGTTCCATCATGGGCATAATTTAGGTTGTAAATTGACTTTTGTCTCTCAAGGAAATCTCCTGGTGGGAGAGAGTTCTGGCTCTGGAGCTTCTAAATAAACAAATAGATAAACTTCCTGTGTAGGGAGTGTCTGGTAAAGGGAAGGTAAAGATTGTGATTGTGTTTCTAAAGAGCTAAGTAGAAAGTAGAGAACAAGAGGAATGAAGGAAAGAGAAAAGAAATAATAACAATAATAATTGTAAAATAACATTATCTTTCTCTTGGGAAAATTGGGTCACTCAGCTACACTGACTTCTCTATTCTAGTCTCTGCTCTAAAACAGTTAATTAGCTTTTGTCAGGTATTCTGTTAGGAATTCATTGTTATGGGATAAGTTTTGACAAGACAATTTCTAGACCTGGCTTGTACATCTTTCATATTCTATGTACATATATTCATTTGTACTATGGTAGGTGGGTGAGAGAGAAAAAAAACAGAGGTAGAGAGACCATCTTGTGCCTCTCCTATCATTCCACATGAATAGCAACTTTCCCTTCCTATAAATATGTACAGCCACATACTGGAAAGATATCGTGTACTGCTTTCTGAATATGGGTACAATCTGTTGGACAAGGTAGTGGTTTTCAAAAATTTCAAGTGGTACAGATCTTTATGCAAATAAGTTAAGTGAAAAATTAATTTACTAAATACACAAAAGCATGCTCTTTTTTGAAGGTATAGGAGTAGAATGTAGTGGAAAGTACATATCCTCAATCACTTGGCTTTCACCTTACACTCCCTCTAAAATCCAATGGCCAGCTCTGAGAAACTTCAGGATTTCATCATATTTTGTTTAATTAGTGGAAGGTGAAAAATCTGAGGGCTTGGGAGATAATTTAACTTAAACCAGGGACATACTAGGCTTCTTTATGAATTTTTCCTGCTTAAAATTGATCTCTGTATCTGCTCCATGCAACACAGACACATGTATTTACTTAAATAGAAAGTAGTCAAAATAAAATAAAACAAAAAATTTACTTTCTCAGTCACACTGGCTGCTTTTCAGTTGCTTAACAATCACATGTAGCTAGTAGGTACTCTATTGTCAGTACCAGTAAAGAACGGCACCATCATTGCAGGATGTTCCACTGGACAGCATTGCTCTCACCATTGTGTCTCTGGAAAAACTCTAAAATCTCCTGGTCTTTTTCAAATAAGTTATCACATAAATCCTAGGACAGGGATAATCAATATTAAATGTGTTACACAAATCCAAGAATACTTACAGAATTCTCTTTTTCTTTGTATGTGTGTGTGTGTGTGTGTGTGTGTGTGTGTGTGTGTGTATTCTCTCACTCTCTTTGTTTCTTTTCTTAATTTATTTAGATTTACTGAAGATGTACTGTATGTCAGTCACTGAAGTAGGTAATTGGGTAAGAAATAGTGGGAAAAATAGTCACTGCCTCTGTTTTCATGACCCATAGCAGATAGTTGAGGAGATATATATTAATCAAATAATTACACAAAGAAAAGTAACATACTCTGTGTTACATGCCATAAAGGAGAAGTACATGTTAATATGAAATTGTACAATAAAAGGATCTAATCTAGTCAAAAAAGTTAAGAAAGATTTCAATGAGGAATTAATGATTAGATAGGGTAGGGTTGTATGTTAGTGAAAGAGGGACTGCTTAGGAGAGTTATAGGTAGGGAAAGAAGCAAATATGAAGGCCCTGGGGCATATATTTAAAAAAAAAAAAAAAAACTGAAAGAAACCCAGCATGACAGAAGCGCAGAGAACAAAAGAGAGAGTCATACAAGGAGCTGTAAGGCCTAAAACTTAAAGAATCTACAGACTAATGTCGAGCTCCTTTGTTTTCCTAAGAGAATTGGGAAGTCATTGCAAGTTTTCAAACAACTGAGTGACTTGATAAAATTTGTATTTGTACCACTCTTTCTGGATGCAGAGGAGAGCATAGATGGATAAGGGCAAAGAATAGAGGCATAGATGCATTACTTCACTCATAAGACTAATGTAGTAGTAGTCCAGATGTAAAAGGATGATAGCTTAGAAATCTTTTATTATTGAAAATGGGTATAAAGCAGCCTATTTGAGACGTTTAGCATGTAAAATCTACAGAACTAGTGGTATATTGGAGAGGAAGAAAGAGGAAGTGGGAGGTGGTCAAGGATGATTCCATACTTTATCATTTTTCCCATTGAAGGTCCAGTGCATTGAGATAAGAAAAAACAGGTATACCTCAGAAACAGTTTGGGTCCAGAGCACCTCCATAAAACAAGTCATGCAAATTTTTGTAGTAAATATAAAAGTTATGTTTGCAATATACAAGTGTGAAATAGCATTATGTCCAAAAAGCAATGTACATACCTTTATTAAAAATATTGTATTGCTGAAAAATGCTGACAATCATTGTAGCCATCAGTGAGTCATAACATTTTTGCTGATAGAGGGTTTTGCATTGATGTTTTTGGCTGCTGACTGATCTGGGTTGTGATTACTGAAAGTTGGGGTTGGCCGTGGCAATTTCTTAAAACAGCATTAAAATTTGCTACATCAATTGACTCTCCCTTTCATAAAAGTTTTCTCCATAGCAAGTGATGCTCTTTCATAGAATTTTACCCATAGTAGAACTTCATTCAAAATTGGAATCAGAGAAGGACGCAAGATGGCTGATTAGATGCAACCACGACGAACATCTCCCACCAAGAAAATGGGACTTCGGTAAGACTGGCACACTCTCAGCAGATCTTCAGAGAGAAGGCATTGAGAGCAGAGGGAGAAAAAAACACAGATGCTGAACTCAAAGAGCGGGAAAGCTAGGAAGCTTGCACGGGGCTACTGTTCATCAGGACTTGTTCCTGGCCCTTAAGAGCCCTGAGGAAAGGGTGAGTGGAACAAGCAATCAACAACCTGTTCTCACCACGGGTCTCTGGTATACTAGCAGAAGGAGACTCCTCGACCACCATGGACACATGAGTTGACAGGGAGAACTGCTTAGAGATGTGGTAGGGGCAGAATTCCAGCCAGTGTAGAGTCCAGAGGGTTTAGTGTGAGAGTGCCTATACAGGAGCATGGCCAGGGATTGCCATCTCCCTAGGCTCAACTTGATTCCATAGGAGATGTTAGCCCTAGGGGAACTGTGGAACCTAAACTCTGCATGCCAGTCTTGTCCATGAGAAGAAGCCCATTAAACCTGAGCACCCCTCAGTCTGCTGGCCTTTACCCATGACACTAGCCTGGCACTCACTGTAGCCATGCTGCCACCACCGCTGCTGTGAACATCTGCTTGGAGGTTGGCACCTTAACACCTGCTAATACCCTGCCACAGCCAATGAATATGCACCCCACCATGCTCCCATTGCTGCTACTGCTGGCATGTGTGACAAGGATGGATTCCATTACCACTGCCATATAAAGTACTTTGGCTGGCACCACACATTGGAGTGTTGTGACCAGCAGTCTGAAAGCACTTAGGCCTCTCTCCCACTCAGGTTCCTAACCTTGAGAAGACAGAGAACAAAGTCAGGGCCTGATGCCATTCTCCCAGAGTTACAGGATGCAGTCAAGGAGTCCTGAGCTGAGTCTTGTCCCCCTAAAACCTTCAAGAAATGAAGCCAGGAGACTAAACCTATGTTATTTCATAATCAAACCCTCAAGGATATCAAATAGGATAAAAGGAAAAAAATCCAAGAGACAATAACTCCAAAGATTGAAGGAATATCAACCCATACAGATGAGAAAGAACAAGAACAAGAACTCTGACAACTCAAAAAGACAGAATGCATTCTTGCCTTTAAATGTCCACACTATTTCTCCAGCAAGAATTCTTAACCAGGCTGAGTTGGCTGATATGACAGAAATAGCATTCAGAATGTGCATAGGAATGAAGATTATCAAGATCCAGGAGAATGTTGAAACCCAATCTAAGGAAGCTAAGAATCACAGTAAAATGATACAGGAGCTGACAAAGTAGCCAGTATAGAAAAGTAACTGAACTGATCAAGCTGAAAAACACACTACAAAAATTTTATAATGCAATCACACATATTAATAGAAAAATAGACCAAGCTTTGAAAAGAATCTCTGAACCTGAAGATTGGCTTTCTGAAATAAGACAGTCAGACAAGAATGTTAAAATGACAAGGAACAAACAAAATCTCTGAGACATATGGAATTAAGAGACTGAATTTATGACCCATTGGTATCCCTGAAGGAGAAGGGGAGAATGAAAGCAGCTTATAAAACATATTTCAGAATATCATACATGAGTACCTCCCCAGACTAGCTAGTAAGGTAAACAGTTAAATTCAGGAAATGCAGAGAACTCCTGTAAGATACTTCACACAAAGATTCTTCCTAAGACACATAACCGTTATATTCCTCAGGGTCAAAAATAATGTTACAAGCAGCTAGAGAAAAGAGCAAGTCACCTACAAAGGGAAGCCCGTTAGACTAGCAGCAGATCTCAAAGCAGAAAACCTGCAAGACAGAAGAGATTAGGGTCCTATATTCAACATTCTTATAGAAAAGAAATTCCTACTAAGAATTTTATATCCGGCCAAACTAAGATTCCTAAGTGAAGGGGTAATTAGATTATTTTCAGACAAACAAATGCTGAGGATATTAGTTACCACTAGACCTACCTTACAAGTGCTTCTGAAAGAAACACTAAATATGAGAAAGATTGTTACAAGCCACTGAAATACACACTTAAATACACAAACCAGTGACACTATAAAGCAACCACACAAACAAGTCTGCATAACAATAACCTTATAACATTGTAACATGATCAAATACACATATATCAATATTAATCTTGAATGTAAATGGGCTAAATGCCCCCAATTAAAAGCTACAGAGTGTCAAGCTGGATAAAGAAACAGAACCCAATACTATGCTGTCTTCACAAGACCCACTTCACATGCAGTGACAAACACAGGCTCAAAATAAAGGGATGAAGAAGAAAAAAGCAGGGGTTGCAATCCTAATTTCAGACAAAACAGTCTTGAAACCAACAAAAATCAAAAAGGACAAAGAAAGGCATTACATAATGGTAAAGAGTTCATTTCAACAAGAAGACCTAACTGTCCCTAATATATATGCACTTAACACAGGAGCACACAGATTCATAAAGAAAGTTCTTAGAGACCTTTAGAGAGACTTAGTTTCCCACACAATAATAGTGAGAGACTTCAATACCCCACTAACAGTGTTAGACAGATCATCACGACAGAAAATTAACAAACATACATAGGACCTGACCTCAATACTGGACCAAACAAACCTGATAGACACCTACAAAACTGTCCACTGAACAACAGTAGAATATACATTCTTCTCATCATCACAAGGTACATACACTAAAATTGATCACACAATCCAAAATAAAATAATTCTTAGCAAATTCAAAAGAACCAAAATCATAAAAATAGAAGCCAAGACTACAAAAATAACTGAAAATCATGCAATTGCGTAGAACCTAAACAACCTGCTCCTGAATGACTTTTTGGTAAATAATGAAATTAAGGCAGAAATCAAGAAGTTATTTGAAACTAATGAGAGCTAATATACAACAAAGCAGACTCTCTGAGATTCAGCTAAGGTAGTGTCCAGAGAGAAATTCATAGCACTAAATGCTCACATCAAAAGTTAGAAAGATCTTGATTTAGCAACCTAGCATCACAACTGAAAGTAAGGGAGGAGAACACACCTCATATTGTCTTATGCCCAATTTCTGCCTCCAAAGAAAGAAGTGAAAACTAAAAGGCAGAAATGGAATCCACAAGCAGATAGCCCAGCACCATGCCCTGGGCCTGGTAGTTAAAAATCATCCCCTGGCCTAACTGTTTGTATTATCTATAGATTTCCGACATTGTATGGAAAAGCATTGTGAAAATCCCTGTCCCGTTCTGTTCTGTTCTAATTACCAGAACATGCAGCCCCCAGTCACATGCCCACTGCTTGCTCAGTCGATTATGACCTTCTTGTGTGGACCCCCTTAGAGTTGTAAGCCCTTAAAAGGGACAGGAATTGCTCACTCAGGGAGCTTGGTTTTTCAGATGTGTCTTGCTGACGCTCCTAGCCGAATAAAGCCCTTCCTTCTTTAACTCGGTGTCTGAGGGGTTTTGTCTACGGCTCATCCTGCTACAAAAGAAATAGATAAGCAAGAGCAAAGCAATCCCAAAGTTTGCAGAAGACA
This sequence comes from Rhinopithecus roxellana, assembly GCF_007565055.1. Taxonomy (NCBI): domain Eukaryota; kingdom Metazoa; phylum Chordata; class Mammalia; order Primates; family Cercopithecidae; genus Rhinopithecus; species Rhinopithecus roxellana. The sequence goes on along the minus strand of NC_044555.1, from coordinate 35,759,034 downwards.
AGAAATAAGCAAAAGCAGAGCTGAACCTGACAAGATTAAGACATGAAAAAGATAATTAAATACAGGAGTTGCTTTTTTGAAGAAAATTAATAAGATGGATAGACCACTAGTTAAACTAATAAAAAAGAAAAGAGAGAAGATACAAATAAAAACAATTAGAAACAACAAAGGGGATGTCACTAGTAACATGACAGAAATATAAATAACTATCAGAGACTAGTATGAACACCACTATGAACACAAACTAAAATGTCTAGAAGTAAATAAATTCCTGGACACATACACCCTCCCAAGACTGAACCAGGAAGAAATTGAATCCCTGAGCATACTAATTGATATGGTTAGACTGTGTCCTCACCCAAATCTCATGTCAAATTATAGTTCCCATAGTCCCCATGTGTCATGGGAAGGACCTGGTCAGAAGTAATTTAATCATGTGGGTGGTTTCCCCATGCTACTTTCGTGATAGTAAGTTCTCATGAAATCTGATGGATTTATAAGGGTCTTCCTCTTTCACTCGGCTCTCACTCATTCTCTTCCTTGACACCCTGTGAAGAGGTGCCTTCCACCACGATTGTAAATTTCCTGAGGCCTCCCCAGCCATGCAGAGCTGTGAGTCAATTAAACCTCTTTTCTTTTTAAATCAGTCTCAGTATTTCTTCACAGCAGCATGAGAATGAAATAATACAGTAAATTGGTACTGCAGAGAGTGGGGTACTGCTATAAAGATACCCCAAAATGTAGAAGCAACTTTAGAACTGGGTAATAGGCAGAGGTTGGAACAGTTTGGAGGGCTCAGAAGCAGACAGAAAAATGTGGTAAAGTTTGGAACTTCCTAAAGACTTGGAGAACTCAGAAATGAAAGTTTGGAACTTCATAGAGACCTGTTGAATGGCTTTGACCAAAATGCTGATAGTGATATGAAAAATGATGTTCAGACTGAGGTGGTCTCAGATGGAGATGAGGAACTTCTTGTGAACTGGAGTAAAAGTTGCTCTTGTTATGCAAAGAGACTGGTGGCATTTTGCCCCTGCCCTAGTGATCTGTGGAAGTTTGAACTTGAAAGAGATGAGTTAGGGTATCTGGTGGAAGAAATTTCTAAGCAGCAAACCATTCAAAAGTAAACAGAGCATAAGAGTTTGGGAAAATTTGCAGCCTGATGATGTGATAGAAAATAAAAACCGATTTTCTCAGGAGATATTTAAGACCACTGCAGAAATTTGCGTAAGTAACAAGGAGCCAAATGTTAATCACCAAGACAATGGGGAAAATGTCTCCAGGGCATGTCAGAGACCTTCACAGCAGAGGCCCAGAGGACTAGGAGGAAAAAATGGTTTCCTTCACAGCAGAGGCCCAGGGCCCACCTGCTCCACACTGCCTTGACACATGGTGCCTTGTGTCCCAATTGCTTCAGCTCCAGACATGGCTGAAAGGGGTCAAGGTTCAGATCAGGCCATTGCTTTAGAGGGTGCAAGGCATAAGGCTTGGAAACTTCCATGTGGTATTTATCCTGAAAGTGCACAGAAGATAAGGATTGAGTTTTGGGAACCTCCACCTAGATTTCAGAGGATGTATGGAAATGTTTGGATGTCCAGGCAGAAATTTGCTGCAGGGGCAGAGCCCTCATGGAGAACCTCTGCTAGGGTAGTACAGAAGGCAAATGTTGGGTCAAAGCCCCTACACACAGTCCCCACTGGGGCACTGTTTAAAAGAGTTGTGAGAAGAAGACCAGCATCCTATACACCCTAGAATGGTAGATTCACTGACAGCTTCTGCCGTACACCTGGAAAAGCCACAGACTCTCAATGCCAGCCTGTGAAAGTGGTCAGTACAGGGGCTGTGACCTCCAAAGACACAAGGGCAAAGCTGCCCAAGGTTGTGAGAGTCCACCTCTTGCATCACCATGCCCTGGATGTGAGACATGGGATCAAAGAAACATTAAGGTTTAATGACTGCCCTGTTGGAGTTCTGACTTGAGTGGGGACTGTAGCTCCTTTGTTTTGGCCAATTTCTCTCATTTGAATAATTCATATTTACCCAATATCTGAACTTCCATTGTATCTAGGAAGTAACTAATTTGTTTTTTATTTTACAGGCTTATAGACAGAATCGACTTGCCTTGCCTCAGATGAGACTATGGACTTGGAACTTTGAGTTAATGCAGGAATAAATTAAGACTTTGGGAGACTGTTGGAAGAACATTATTGTGTTTTGAAATGTGAGGACATGAGATTTGGAATAGGTCAGGGTAGAATGATATGGTTTAGCTGTGTCCCCACCCAAATCTCATGTTGAATTATAATTCCCATAATCTCCACATGTTGTGGGAGGGACCTGGTGAGAGGTAATTGATTAACGTGGGTGGTTTCCCCAGTGCTATTCTCATGACAATGAGTAACTTCTCATGAGATCTGATGGTTTTATAAGGTGCTTTCCCCTTCTTTCAGCCCTCACTCATTATCTTCCCTGCCACCCTGTGAACAAGTGTCTTTTGCCATGACTTTAAGTATCCTGTGGTCTCCCCAGCCATGCAGAACTGTGAGTCAATTAAACCACTTTTCATAAATTACCCAGTCTCAGGTATTTCTTTATAGCAGCATGAGAGCAAACTAGTACAGCAATAAAGAGCTCTGAAATTGAATCAGTAATAAATAACCAACCAAAAATAAAAAGCCCAGGACCAGATGGAGTCACAGTCAAATTCTATCAGATGTATATAGAAGAGCTGATTCTATTTCTACTGAAACCATTCCCAAAAATTGAGGAAAAAGGTTTCCTCCCTAACTCATTCTATGAGGCCAGAATCAACCTGATACCAAAACCTGGCAGAATCACAACAACAAAAAAGAAAACTTTAGCCAATATTCTTGGTGAATATTGATGCTAAAGTCCTCAAAAAATACTAGCAAATCAAATCAAGTGACACATCAAAAAGCTAAGCCACCATCATCAAGTAGGCTATCAGAGTGATGCAAGACTGGTTCAACATATGCAAATAAATAAACGTAATTCAACACACAAACAGAACTAAAGACAAAAAAACACATGGTTAACTCAACAGATGCAGAAAAAGCTTTTGACAAAATTTAGCATCTCTTTATGTTAAAAATTCCCATAGCTTGGTATTGAAGGGACACATCTTAAAATAATAAAAGTCATCTATTCCAAACCCACAGCCAGCATTATACTGAATAGACAAATGCTGAAAGACTTCCGCTTGAAAACTGGCAAAAGACAGTGATGCTCTCTCTCATCATTACTATTCAACATTGTATTAGTCCATTCTCACATTCCTATAAGGAAATACCTGAGATTGGTTAATTTACAAAAAAAAAAAAAAAAGTTTAATTAGCTCACAGTCCTGCAGTCTGCACAGGAAACATGATAGCATCTGCTTCTGGGATGACTTCAGAGAGCTCTTACTCAAGGCAAAAGGCAAAGCAGGCATAGGATCTTGCATGGAAGGAGCAAGGCCAAGAGAGAGAGGAGGGAGGTTCCACACACTTTCAAACAACTAGATATCATGAGAAATCACTATTGCAATTACAGCACCAAGGGGGGATGGTGTTAAATCATGAGAAACCACCACCATGAACTAATAGCCCCCCATGAGGCTCCACCTCCAGCATCAGGGATTACATTTCAACATGAGATTTGGGCAAGGACACAGACCCAAACCATCTCAAACATAGTATTGGAAGTCCTGGCCATACCAAGCTGGCAAGATAAATAAAGCATGTCCAAATAGGAAGAGAGGAAGTTGAACTATCCTCTCTTCCTACAATTGTCAATGACATGATTATATATCTATATTTATAAATATATTTTATATATCTGTAAAAACTATTGTCTTGGCCCCAAAACTCTTTGCACTAATAAGCAGCTTCAGCAAAGATTGAGGATATAAAATCAACATACGAAAACACTAGCATTCCTGTACACCAACAACAGCCAAGCCACAAGCAAAATCTGGAACACAATTCCATTTCCACTACCACAAAAATAATAAAATACCTATGAATATAGCTAATCAGGAAGGTGAAAGATCTCCACAATGTGTATTACAAAACCTGCTCGAAGAAATCAGAGATGACACAAACAAATAGAAAAACCTTTTATGTTTGTGAATGAAGAATTTGTATCATTAATATGGCCACATGGTCAAAAACAATTTAAAGGTTCAATGCCACAGCTGTCAAAGTACCAGTGACATTCTTCAAAGAACTAGAAAAAGCTATTTAAAAATTTTTATGAAACTAAAAACTAGCCCAAATAGCCAAGGCAATCCAAAGGAAAGAGAACAAAGCAAGAAACATCATGCTACCTGACTTCAAACTGAGACAGGACATTTTCTTGACCCCCTCAAGGGACTTGCAACAGGATGTGGCTGGGCTCAAAACCCTTGTGGAAGGGGGAGCACGTAGGTGAGCTGATGCAGGAGCTGAGGCAAGTGCCTTTAGGAACTGGCAAGAACAAACCCTGTATCAGCCCACGGTCATCTAGTGGTTGCCCATGACTTCTGGAGCCCCAGAAGCTGTGTGTTACAAACAATGCTCTTTTAGTGTTTGTCATCTGCAGATGGCTAAGTGTTAACCAGCTCAGTGAAGACTGAGGGTGAAAGCCTCTTATACCCTGCCATCTTGGTACCCGGTTTCTTGTTCAGCATCCAGGAAGAATCAGGTCACATGGACTTGAAGGATGGTGAATGTGGAGATATTATTAAGTGGTGAAAGTGGCTCTCAGCAGAAAGGGAGCTGGAAGGGGGAAGATGCAGAAGGTGATTATTTCCTGAAGCCTGGCTGGCTCTGGCTGAGCTCCTCTCCAAAGTCATGCTGTCTGAAGTTAAGCCACGTCTGTCTGTAGTCTCTGACTCTCAGTTGCTTCTTCTCTTTTCTTCTCTGCCACACTGCTCTACTCTTCTACCAGTGGAGTTTGGGGTTTTTATGGGTACACGATGGGGGGCATGATGGGCCAGGTTGGTTTTGGAAAAAGCAACATTCAGGTGGGAAAACAGGTATAACTGTTCTCATTTAAGAATGCGGTTTCTGGGCTTGAGGGTGGGGCCTTTGTTGATTCCTTCTACCCAGTATTTCCCTCCCTCCTGTCTGTATCAAAACAGGATTTTGTAACTACAGGGTTACAGTAATCAAAATCAGCATGGTACTGGCACAAAAAAAAAAAAAAAAAAAAAAAAAAAAAAAGACCCATGGACTAATAGAACAGAATAGATAACCCAGAAATAAGGCCACATACTTACAACCATATAATCTTTGACAAAGCTGACAAAAAAAAAAAAAAACAAAAAAAAAAAAACAAAAAAAAAAACAAGCAGTAGAGAAAGGACTCTTCATTCCATAAATGGTGCTGGGATAACTGGCTAACCATATGCAGAAAATTGAAACTGGACCCCTTCCTTACACCATATACAAAATCAATTCAAGAAGGATTAAACACTTAAATGTAAAACCCATAACTATAAGAACTCTGGGTGACAACCTAGGTGGTAACATACTGAGCATAAGAACTGGAAAAGATTTTATGACAAAGTAGCCAAAAGCAATTGCAACAAAAATAAAATTGACAACTAGGATCTAATTAAACTACAGAGCTTCTGCACAGCAAAAGAAACTATCAACAGGGTAAACAGACAATGTATAGAATGGGAAAACATTTGCAAGCTAAAAATTTGTTGGATATCTGACAAAGTCCTGATATCCAACATCTATAAGGAAACTAAACAAATTTACAAGTAAAAACAAATCCCATTAAAAAGTGGGCAATGGATAGACACTTTTCAAAAGAAGATACACATGTGGCCAACAAGCATATACCTTTTAACCTAAAAAAATAAAAAATAAAAAAAAACTGGAGTCAATCCTCTCAAACCTCGTCTCTGGTTTATCAACTTCATTTATGAAATAAACTTAATCCATTCTTGTCATTTCAGCAAAGTCTTCAACATCTTCACCCGGAGTAGGAGTAGATTTCATCTTACAGAACTATGTTCTTTGCTCATTCATAAGAAATAACTCCTCATCTTTTCAATTTTCATTATGAGATTGTAATAATTCAGTCACTTCTTCAGGCTCCACTTCTAATTATAGTATTTTTGCTATTTTCACAATATCTACAGTTACTTCCTCCACTGAAGTCTTGAACCACTAAAAGTTATCTATGAAAATTGGAACAAATGTCTCTCAAACTCCTGTAAATATTAATAATTTAACCTCCTTTCATGAATTACAAATATTTTTAATGGCATCTTTATGGTAAATTTTTTCCCGAAGGTTCTCAATTTACTTTTCCCAGATGCATCAGAGAAATCACTATCTATGGTAGCTATAGCATTAAAAAATATTTGTACCAAATAATAAGACTTGAAAGTCCCAACAACTCTTTGATCCATGTGTTATAGAATGGATGTTGTATTAGCAAGTATCAAAAGAATATTAATGATCTTGTACATCTCCAGCAGAGCTTTGAAATGACTAGCTGCATTTTCAATGAGAGTAACATTTTGGATTTTTTTTTTTTTTTTTTTTTTCTGAGCAGTAGGTCTCAACAGTGAGCTTAAAATATTTAGTAAACCATGCTGAAAACAGACGTGTTCTCATCAAGGCTGTGTTGCTCCATTTATAGAGCACAGGCAGAGTGCATTTTGCATAATTTGTAAGGGTCTTTGAATTTTCAGAATAGTAAATGAACACTGGCTTCAAGTTAGCCACCAAATGCATTAGCCCCTAACAGAAAGTCAGCTTGTCCTTTGAAGATTTGAAGACAGTCATTGACTTCTCTCTAACTATGAAAGTCCTAGATGACATTTTCTTCCAATGTATGGCTTTTTTGTCAACACTAAAAATCTGTTATTTAGTGTAGACACCTTCATCAATTATCTTAGCTATATCTTCTGGATAAATTGCTGCAGCTTCTCCATTAGCATTTACTTCACCTTGCACTTCTATGTTATGGAGATGGCTTATTTCCTTAAACCTCATAAGCCAACCCCAGCTAGATTCAAATTTTTTGTCTGCAGCTCCCTCACCTCTGTCAGCCTTCAGAGAATTGAAGAGAGTTTGGGCCTTGCTGTGAATTAGGCTTTGACTTAATAAAATATTGTGTGATTTGATCTCATATCCAGACCACTAAAATTTTCTCTGTATCAGCAAAAGAGTGTTTTGCTTTTTTATCATTTGTGTGTTCAGTGGAACAGTAATTTTAATTTTTTTCAAAGAATTTTTCTTTGCCTTCACAACTTGCCTAACTGGCACAGAGGCCTAGCTTTTAACCTATTTTGGCTTTAGACCTGCCTCCTCACTAAGCTTCATCATTCCTAGTTTTTGAGCTAAAGTGAGAGATTTGCTTCTCTTCATTTCACTTGAACACTTAGAGGACATTATAGGGTTATTAGCTGGCCCAATTTTAATAGCACTGTGTCTCAGGAAATAGGGAGACCCAAGGAGAAGCAGAGAGGTATGGAATGGCTGGTAGCTGGAGCAGTCAAAACATCCACAAAACTGAAAAATTATATTTTCTTTCTTATGTGGGAGTGATTCATCATGCCTCTCAGACACTTACAATGGTAACATCAAAGACTGCTGATTAAAAATCACCATAACAGGTATAATAATAATAATAATGAACTTTGAGATATTGTTAGAGTAACAAAAATATGATACATAGATACTATGTGAACACTTGCTATTGAACAAATAGTACTAATAGATTTGCTCAACACAGCATTGTTACAAACCTCCCATTTGTAAAAGAGAAAAAAAAAATCACTGCAAGCCACAATAAAGTGAAGTGCAATAAAATAAGATATTCCTGTACTATATATGCATTGCAGAGAAATTGATATCAGTTCAGTTTGGGACATTATGAATTCAGTTGATTTTGAGACACCTAACAAGTATCCAATAGTCAATTGACACCTAATATTTATTTTTCATCCTGAACCAACATGAATGTAAGGCTACTTACAAGAACATTTAAAATATTATAAATTATATGACAAAGAAAAAACATAACAAGAGTAAAATATAAAACATATCTGAGAATGAAGCTAGTATGAAAAATACGTATCATTAAATCTCATACACTTACTAGAGAAATCAAATCATAGTTATTAGGGCCTATCAGATGAAAACAGGTGACTGGCTCAGAAAAATGCACAAATATTATTGATGTTAAGACTAGGAAGAAATTTATATAGAAAATCCTCAAGGAAATTAGTCAAGTAATATGACTAATTTCCTTAAGGACATCATTAGACTAAACGTAAGTTTTATAGAATAGCATCTTATTGAATTATTTAATATAGAACCATTTATCTTTCATAGTTTATACGAAAATTTGTTTTTTGTTTTTAAATCAATCACATTGATACAGTTACTTTTTCATTTTGCTGTGAACTCTTTACAGAAGCTTTTAGCTATATGATATCATCTCATTCCATTTGGGCAACTATTACAAAATATTATAGACTTGGTGGCTTAAAAACAACAGAAATTTATTGCTCACAGTTTTGGAGACTGAGAGGTTCAAGATCAAGGCACTATTAAATTTAATGTCTGGTTAGGGCCTGCTTTCTGATTCAGAGACAGCTGTCTTCTCAGTGTGACCTCACTTAATTGGGGAGGCAAGGGAGAAGGAAGCTCTCTAAGCTTTCTTTTATAAGGACACTAATGCAATTCATGAGGGATCTGATGCCATAAGGTAATCACCTACAACAGGCTATAATTCCTAATACTATCACATTGTGGGTTAGGATTCAACATAAATTAGAGGGCAGAGACACAGATACTCAACAGCACTTGAAAAATGCAGAAACTCATCAGTTACTCTCGTCCGCTTACTACCAAAAATCTGTTTGTCTGATATTTTATACAGTTTATTTTCAAATTCAAGCACATAAAATTACATGGCATTTGCTTTCTTTATTATTTTTTCAAAATAATTGTAGAATTTGTTTTGGAAATGTTTCTGTTTGATAACCATAACAATTCTAACATTCCTAGCCATAAAGAAAGAAAGTAGGCAAAAAGTTGATAGCTTCTGAGTGTGCATTTTAAATTGAATCATCATATGATACATATTTTAATTATTTGATAAGATTAAAAAGATTTGACTAATTTTGAAAAACTCAGCTCTGTTTACTTATCTTGTTTATATTTCTTATATTTTCTTCTATATCTCTACACGGTTTTCTCAACTGGAGATATTGTTGCTTCATAATTATATAGCACATACATATTTTCCTTCTGAATGATGTGCTATTTATTTCCAAAAAATATGTTATTAACACAATAATATCAGAATAAAAACACATTTAATACTGTACTTATTAAAGGTTCACATAGACATCCAAATTAATATAGAAAGTAAATTTAACCTGTAAGTTTTCTAAAATAAAAATAACTATGTTCTGTGCTTTTGCATTGTATGCCCTGAACTTAGTGTAACATCAGTCTTCATCTAGTATTCTTTGTGAGAAATGGTTGCAATCTTACTCTCTTGCACTCTGATATAAATAAATTTATATCTCCAAGAGCAAATACTCCAGTCAATAACAATGAAATGCTACTGCTATCACTACTGCTACAACTACTAATGATGATGGCTGTAAAAGTTGAAAGAGATCACACTATTTTTGACTGTCAATTATTTATTTATTCATTCATTTTTAGTATTAGCACTCCATTTCTTTTTTTATACTAGCTTTATTGAGATATAATTAACAGGACATAAAATTAACCCTTTTAGATTGTACAAATCACTGGTGTTTAGTATAGGTTAGGTTGATGCAAAAACAATTGTGGCTTTTGCCATTACTTTTAATGGAGAAACCACAATTACTTTTGCACCATCCTAATATATTTACAAATAAGCTGTGATGATTGTGAAACCATCACTACAATAAATTTTTAGAGTATTTTAGTCATTCTGTATCTATTAGCAATCACTCCTCATTCTTCTCTCCTGCAAGGCCCTGGCAACAACTAATTCCCTTTCTGTCTCTATGGATTAACCTATTCTGGATATCTTATATAATAGATTCATGCAATACATGCTCTATTGTGTCTAACTGCTTTCACTTAGCATGTTTCTAAGATTCACCAATGTTGTAGCATATGACAGTAATTCATAGATTTTATTGCCAAATATTATTCTATTTTATGAATATACCACCTTTTGGTTAACCTTTTAGCATCAGATGGACATTTGGGTCATTGCCATATTGTAGTTATTATGAATAATGATGTTGTGAATGTTTGTGTACAAGTTAATATGTAAATATATGTTTGAAATTCTCTTGCATATATAGCAAAGTGTGAAATTGTTGGGTCATATAGTAACTTATGTTTAACATTTTGAGGAATTGTCAGAATGTCTCCCAAGAGATACACACCTAGACACATAATTATAATCAAGCTGTTGAAGAACAAGCAGAAAATTTTGAAAGGAGCAAAAGATAGGCAACAAATTATCTGAAAGTAATCCTAAATGATATTAACAGCTGACTTATCAGAAATCATACAGTCAGAAGTTAGTGGGATGATATATTCAAAGTACAAAGAGAAAGGCCTTTCAAACAAGAGTTTTGATTTGGAAAAAATAAAGGAGAATTTAAAATATTCTCAGATAAAAGTGAAGAGCATTCACAACTAGCCAGTCTAGCCTACAAGAAATACTAATGGTAGTTCTTCAGGCTTATATCAGTCCGTTTTCATGCTGCTGATAAAGACATACTTGAGACTGGGCAATTTACAAAAGAAAGAAGTTTAATGAATTTACAGGTCCATGTGGCTGGGGAACCCTCACAATCATGGCAGAAGGCAAGGAGTAAATTATGTTTTACATGGATGGCAGCAGGCAAAGAGAGAGTTTGGCAGGGAAACTCTTATTTTTAAAACCGTCAGATCTCAGGAGACCACTCACTATCATGAGAACAGTTCAGGAAAGACCTGCTTCCATAATTCAATCACCTCCCACCACGTTTCTCCAACAACAGGTGGGAATTGTGGAAGTTACAATTCAAATTGAGATCATTTTGATACAGCCAAACCATATCATTCAGCCCCTGGCCTCTCCCAAATCTCATGTCTCAAATTTCAAAACCAATCATACCTTCCCAATAGTCTCCCAAAATCTTAAATCATTTCAGCTTTAACTCATAAGTCCACAGTCCGGGTTAGTTACTTCCTGTCTACAATGAGGGTACAGGCATTGGGTAAATGCAGCCATTCCAAATGGGAGAAATTGGCCAAAACAAAGGGGCTACAGGCCCCATGCAAGTCCGAAATCCAGCAGGGCAGTCAAATGTTAAAGCTCCAAAATGATCTCTTTTGATTCCATGTCTTGCATGCAAGAGGTGGGTTCCCATGGTCTTGGGCAGCTCCGCTCCTGTGGCTTTGCAAGGTATAGCCTCCCTTCTGGCTGCTTTCATGGGCTGGTGTTGAGTGTCTGCGACTTTTCCAGCCACACTGTACAAGCTGTCGGTGGATCTACAATTCTGGGTTCTGGAGGACAGTGGCCCTTTGCTCACAGCTCCACTAGGTGGTGCCACAGTAGGGACCCTGTGTGGGGGCTCTGACCCCACATTTCCCTTCTGCACTGCCCTAGCAGAGGTTCTCCATAAGAGCCCCACCCCTACAGGAAACTTCAGCCTGGTCATCTAGGCATTTTTGCACATCTTAAATCTAGGAGGAGGTTTCTAAACCTCAATTCTTGACTTCTGTGCACTCACAGGCTCAACACTATGTGAAAGCTGTCAAGGCTTGGAGTTTGCATCCTCTGAAGCCACAGTCCAAGCTCTATGTTGGTACATTTCAGCCATGGCTGGAGTGGCTGGGATGCAGGGTACCCAGTCCCTAGGCTGCACACAGCATGGGGACCCTGGGCCCGGCCAGTGAAACCACTTTTCCTCCTAGGCCTACAGGCCTATAATGGGAGAGGCTGTCATCCTCCGATATGCCCTGGAGACATTTTCCCTGTTGTCTTGGAGATTAACATTTGGCTCCTCATTACTTATGCAAATTTCTGCAGCCTGCTTGAATTTCTACTCAGAAAATGGGTTTTTCTTTTCTATCGCATTGTCAGGCTCCACGTTTTCTGAACTTTTATGCTCTGCTTCCCTTATAAAATTGAATGCCTTTAACAGCACCCGAGTCACCTTTTGAATGCTTTGCTGCTTAGGAATTTCTTCCACCAGATACCCTAAATCATCTCTCTGAAGTTTAGAGTTCCGCACATCTCTAGGGCGGGGCAAAATGTTGCCAGTCTCTTTGCTAAAACATAACAAGGGTCACCTTTGTTCCAATTCCCAATAAGTTTCTCATCTCCGTCTGAGACCACCTCAGCCTGAACCTTATTGTTCATATCACTATTAGCATTTTGGACAAAGCTATTCAGCAAGTGTCTAGGGAGTTCCAAACTTTCCCATATTTTCCTGTTTTCTTCTGAGCCCTCCAAACTGTCCCAACCTCTGCCCATTACCCAGTTCCAAAGTCACTTCCACATTTGTGGATATCTTTTCAGCAATGCCCCATTCTACTGACACCAACTTACTGTATTAGTCCATTTTCATGCTGCTGATAGAGCCATACCTGAGACCAGGCAATTTACAAAAGAAAGAGGTTTAATGGACTTACACTTCCACATGACTCAAGAGGCCTCACAAATGGTAGAAAGCAAGGAGAAGTAAATCATGTCTTACATGGATGGCAGCAGGTAAAGAGAGAGCTTGTGTGGGGAAACTCCCATTTTTAAAACCATCAGTTCTTGAGAGACCATTCACCGTCATGAGAACAGTGCAGAAAAGACCTGTCCCCATAATTCAGTCGTCTCCCACCGGGTTCCTCCCACAACATGTGGGAATTATGGGAGTTACAATTCAATGTGAGATTTGGATGGGGACACAACCAAATCATATCAAGGCAGAAATGAAAAGATACTAGACAGTAACTCAAATTGACTTGAAGATATGAGTATCAGTAATGGTAACTATATAAATAAATAAAAAAGATAGTATACATTTGTTTTTTTACTTATAACTTGTATTTTTACCCCATGTTTAAAAAAAAAACAATTGCACAAAACAATAATTATAGATCAATACTTAATACTAAACAATATATTAAGATGTAATTTGTGACAATAACAGCAGAAAGAAGGAAGAATAGAGTAATGTAGGATCACATATTTTATATACAGGCATACTCCACTTTGCGTGGCTAATTTTTGTATTATTTAGTAAAGATTGGATTTTCCCATGTTGCCCAGGCTGGTCTCGAACTCCAGAGCTCAAGTGATCCACCCACCTCAGCCTCCCATAATTCTGAGATTACAGGCCTGAGCCACAGCACCAGGCCAAAGTTTGAGTTCCTGACTTGAGAACTTTATTTATTTATTTTACTAAACTTTTATTATATGTTCAGGGGATTCATGTGCAGGTTTTTTACGTGAGTAAATTGCTTGTTGCTGAAGTTTGGTATACAAATGACCCTGTTACCCAGGTAGTGAGCATTGCACCCTATAGTTAATTTTACAGCCCTCTCCTCCCTAAAACCCTCCCTTCTCTAGTAGTCCTCAGTGCCCGCTGTCTATTGTACCCATCTTTATGTCCATGTGTATGCAAAGTTTAGCTCCAACTTGTAAGTGAGAATGTACTGTATTTGGTTTTTGCTCCTGTGTTAATTTGCTTAGAATAATGACCTCCAACCACATCCATGTTGCTGATGAGGATATAATTTTCTTCTTTTATATAGCTGTGTGGCATCTCATGATGTATAGGTACCACATTTTCTTTATCCAGTTCAGAATTGGTGGGCCTGTAGGGTAATTCCACGTCTTTGCTATTGTGAATAATGCTGCAATTAACACACAAGTGCATGTGTATTTTTGTTAGAATGATTTACTTTCCTTTGTGTATATAATGAGTAATGGGAATGCTGGGTTGAATGGCAATGTTGGAAGTTCTTTGAGAAATCTTCAAACTGCTTTCCACAGCAGCTGATCTAATTTACATTGCCACCAAAGCAGTGTGTAAGCGCTCCTTATTTTCCACAACCTCACCATCATCTGGTATATTTTGTCAATTTAATAATGGCTGTTCTGAATGGTGTGAGATGCTATCTCCGTGTGCTTTTGATTTCCATTTCTGCAATTATCAATGATGTTGAGCAATTTCAGTAGGTTTGTTGGCCACATGTATATCTTATTTGAAAAATGTCTGTTCATGTCATTTTCCCACTTTTTAATGGGGTTGTTTGTTTTTTCTTGAAAATTTGTATAATTTCCATATAGATGCTGAATATCAGACCTTTGTCAGATGCATAGTTTGCGATTTTTTTTTTCTCCCATTCTGTTGGTCATCTGTTTACTGGCAGTTTCTTTTGCTGTTCAGAAGCTATCTAGTTTACTTAGGTCCCACTTGTCAATTTTGTTTTTGTTGTGATTGCTTTTGGGAACTCAGCCAAAAATTATTTGCCAAGGCTGATGCCTGGAATGGAATTCCATAGGTTTTCTTTTAGGATTTTTATACTTTGAGGTCTCAAGTTTAAATTTTTAATCTATCTTGAGTTATTGTTTCAAATGTTGAAAGGTATGGGTCCTATTTTATTCTTCAGCATTTGGCTAGCCAGTTATTCCAGCACCATTTATTGAACAGGGAGTTTTTTTCCCTATTGTTTGTTATTGTCTCTGTACTGAGGATACAATTTTTAAATCTATTTTCCCATTTACTAAATTATGGTTGGAGTGTTTGGTCCACTTACATTTAACACAATTACTGAAAATACAACATCAAAATATGTGAATAGTTCCAAAGCAGTGTAGATATAAAAAATTATAGCATCGAATTCTTTCATCAACAACAAGAAAATGTCTTAAATTCATAACTTAAGCTCTTATTAAGGAGAAAAATCAAATTAAATCAAGCAAGAGGATGGCTGTATTAAAGACAAACACAGTTATCAATAAATTTGAAAGAAGGAAAACAACAGAGAAAATCAATAAAATAAAATGTACATCTTTGAGAAAATAAATAAAATTAATTAATGTCTCACAAGCCTGATAAAACATAAATGAGACACAAATCACCAACATCATGAATTTAGTAGGAGCTTTTACTAGAGATTGTATAATCATTAAAATAATAATAGGTGGAGCACTATGAAAACTCCATGGTCATAAATTAACATCTTAGAAGAAATAGATCCTTTTCTTAAAATTCACAAACTGCTAGAACTCAACCAAGATTAAGTAGATAATATGAATAGTTCTGGAACATTTAAAAGATGGAATTAGTTAAAATTCAGGTTGAAAATTTCTTAAAAAAAAAAAATAGAAAAATAAACCCAGCAATGTATAAAAAGATGTGTATGCCATGACAACATGAGCTTTATTCCAGATATGCAAAGCTGTCACTGTGATTGATATCAATTGTGTTTCAATCAAAATAATTCAACCTATCAAAAGGCTAGCAAGGACAAATTACATGATCATATTAATTGATGAAGAAAAAGGATTTGGCAAAATCCAATACGAGAGAGAGAGAGAGAGAGAGAGAGAGAGAGAGAGAGAGAGAGTGACTAAAGCTAATATTATTCTTAATGCTGACATTCAGAATGCTTTTGCCTTAAGATCATCAGAAACAGAGGTAAAATTGCTTATTCTC
Source organism: Rhinopithecus roxellana (assembly GCF_007565055.1). NCBI lineage: Eukaryota > Metazoa > Chordata > Mammalia > Primates > Cercopithecidae > Rhinopithecus > Rhinopithecus roxellana. The sequence goes on along the minus strand of NC_044555.1, from coordinate 35,743,358 downwards.
ATCACTCTTACTCAACATAGTCCTGGGAGTTCTAGCTACTTCAATGAGTCAAGAAAAGATGATCAAAATCATGTAGATTGGAAATAGAGATAAAACTGTTCCTATCTGCATATGATATTATTATTTACATAGAAAATCTGAAGAAATAGGCAATAAAAACAAACAAATCTGGAACTTATAAGTGAGTTCCGCAAGGTTGCAGGATACAGGATCAATACACAAAAATCAATCCCATACTTGTGTACTAACAATGAACTTGTGGAAACAGAAAGTTAAGACATAATACCATTTGCAATCTCTCCAAAATATAACATATTTTGATATAAAACTTAACAAAACATGTTAAAAACTGTATGCTAAAACTCATTAAAGGCCAATGAATAAAATAAGATCCAGATAAATGAAGAGACATATCTGATTCATGGATTGGCAGTCTCAACATAGTAAAGATGTTATTTCTTACCAAATTGACTTCAAATTATACTTAGGTCAGTACATACAATATACTTTCTTTATTTTAAGCATTGCAGATTATTTTATAATTGGAGTTATCATTTAATTATCATTTTTCTTTTCTCTTGTCGGTAAACATGTAAGGAGTTTTCATATTTCTGCTGAATTAAGCAATGCTGTTTTGATCCCTCCTTATACAGATATATTTTCATATATGCACAAGTATACATTTACAAGTGCTATCTATTCTTGAAATTGCTTGCCCAGTGAGTGTGTGCATTTAAAATTCTGATACACACTGAATTATGTTCCAGAAAAGTAGTACCTGTAAGAGTGCATGTTAGTTCATGCCATACTGGACTTTGATATTAACTTTCAAATTGTTGTTTTATTATTTTAAGTATTTCCAAATGATAGACTTGAAATTGTGTCTCATTACTTTGATTGGCACTCCCCTAATTACTGCATGGTTGAGTATCTTTCATGTTTACTGGCCTTTTGTATTTTCTCTTATCTGAAATGTTTGTTGATTTTTAGACCATTATCTAAATTTTAGACGTTCTGTAAAAATTCCTTAAGTATTTGTGTATAGTATCTTTTGACATACAGAATATTTGGTATTGTTCATTTAAATTTTATGCAGTCAACCTTGCCCATCATCCCTTTTATATCTCACAAAGATTTATCCAAAATACTTTTCTAATAATTGTATAGACTTTTAAATAAAGTTCAGATCTTTATTTTATCTCCAATTAACTTTTTTGAATTCTGGAATGTAGGCTCTGTTGTAAAGCCTGCTAAATTGGGATTGTATTGGTCCATTCTTGCATTGCTAGAAAGAACTACCTGAGACTAAGTAATTTATAAGAAAAAAAAGTTTAATTGGCTCACAGTTCCACAGGCTGTACGGGAAGCATGGCTGGGGAGGCCTCAGAAAACTTATAGTCTTGACAGAAGGCATAGGGGAAGCAGATACATCCTACGTGACTGGACCAGGAGGAGAGAGCCAAGTGGGAGGAGCTACAGACTTCTAAACAAACAGATCTCATGATAACTTACTATCACAACAATAGCAAGAGGGAAATATGCCACCATGATCCAATCACCTCCCAGCAGGCTCCTCCTCCAACACTGGAGATTACAATTTGACATGAGATATGGTCGGGGACACAAATCCAAACCATATCAGGGACTATTTAATATTCATTTTTTAATATGTAAATACACAGAATCCTGATTTTATTCCAGAAGAATATAAGCAAGAGCAAAGGATTGTTTTATCCAATCCCTCTTGCATCTAAGGATGGCCAATTATAAATAAGTGGAAGTCATTGGTTGGGGTTTCTTTAAAATCTCCTCAAAAAGCACTGACTTTGCTCATATATATATATATATATATATATACACATATACACACACACATACATTTCCGCCCCCCTTTCTTTTCCTACTTCCTTTTATCTGTCTTGAAAGTCCATGTGATAACTGCATCTCCTGCAGTCACTTGGGAACATGAAACATGCTGGAGGATCAGTGCTAGATTTAAAGCTAGTGGAGTAGAATGGTAGCAGGAGTAAAGCCACCATTTCAGCCAAGGGCAGCCTGTCTCTGAGCCCTTAATTGAGAAAAAAATATTTTATTTAAGCCACTGTTATTTTATATATATGCAAATCAAAGTAATGATACACAATTTCAATTTATACACACACACATATATATTTTATACATATATACCTTTATATACGTGAATCAATTCTGTCTGATACAGATTTTATACTTGTAAGTGTGATGCTGAAATTAATAGAATCTAATTATAGAATTGGCTAAATGGAAGAAATCTGGAGCTGCGTATTAATAATTCAGATATAGATAGCAGGCTGGAAAGCCTTGTTAGACAGTGACAAAGCATTTAGTTAAATAATTGCCTGTTTTACATTAGAAAATAGACTGTGTGTCAACTGACATTGTAGTATTAAAGGAGATAGTAAGAAAAATTCATGATGTTTACATATGCTAGGCTCTTGCTTGCTATTTTTAGCAAAGTTCTTGCCTGACATAGTTGAACTCGGACTAGAACTAGCCACTCAAGTAGCTCTGTTAAGAAAGAAGCTGGACAGCGGTGGCTCATGCCTGTAGTCCCAGTACTTTGGGAGGCCGAGGCAAGTGGATCATGAGGTCAGGAGTTCGAGACCAGCCTGGCTAATATGGGAAAAACCCATCTCTACTAAAAATACAAAAATTAAAAATACAAAAATTAGCTGGGCGTGGTGGTGCAGGCCTGTAGTCTCAGCTACTTGGGAGGCTGAGGCAGGAGAATTGCTTGAACCTGGGAGGCAGAGGCTGCAGTGAGCCGAGATGTCACCACTGCACTCCAGCCTGGGGCAACAGAGAGAGTCTCTGAAAAAAAAAAAAAAAAAAAAAAGAAAGAGAGAGAGAGAGACAGACAGAAAGCAGGAAAGGAAGGAAGGAAGGAAGGAAGGAAGGAAGGAAGGAAGGAAGGAAGGAAGGAAGGAAGGAAGGAAGGAAGGAAGGAAGGAAAGAAAGAAAGAAAGAAAGAAAGAAAGAAAGAAAGAAAGAAAGAAGGAAGGAAGGAAGGAAGGAAGGAAGGAAGGAAGGAAGGAAGGAAGGAAGGAAGGAAGGAAGGAAGGAAGGAAGGAAGGAAGGAAAGAAAGAAGGAAGGAAAGAAAGAAAGAGAAAGGAAAAGAGAAAGAAAGAAATTGCAAGCTCTGCTAAAGGAAAAACTCTTGCTGATGCTTATGTGTAATTTGACAAAAAGTCTTGAGATTTGAAACTCTGCAGGTTGAAATGCCAATTGTGTCTGAAAATTTCTAAACGATAGTTGCAACACAGCTGCTTTAGCAGGAGATAAGACTGAGGCACCAAATTTTTCAGAGCACCTTCCATCAAGTGTTCTCGAGGAGAAAGTGGGAACTAGCTGGGCAGTGAATATCAGAATAAAGATTCTTTCTAATGTAAACGAGATTTTGTATTGCAGTGAATTTTCTGGTTGGTAACTACAGGTAAATTGAAAGCTATTTCCAGTATGCTAATTTTACATTTGGCCAGCTTGTATCTTTCTCTTTTTCTTTCCTTACTGTCTTCGTATCTTCGTATTCACTTTTGTTACTTCTTTAACCAAGAGTAGCTTAAAATAATTATTGTTAATGTCTAAGTGTGTATGCATGTGCGTTAAATATATCTTGTTGGTCATTCAAATGCTATAATTTTGCGTACCTTCCAGATTTACTGGGTATTGGTTAGAGAACGTGATCTGTGAGATATTTTACCTTTGGGAATTTGCTGAGATTTTCTTTGTTGCTTTATACACTCTTTAAAAAGTCTGTTGAGATATTAGCTTGTGCCAGGTATTGTGTGAGATGCTACAGAAAGGAGGATGAAAATTATATGGTTGCCAATGATGTTTTATTTGCCTCTTCATGTGGCCTAAATTTTCAACTTTCCCGTATGTCTATGAGGGGCACTCCTCTTCATTCTTCAAAATCTGTGTAATCTCTGCTCTCATTCTTCCAGGTGAAAACCAATAATAATGTTTCAACCTTTGAGGTCTCCATCATACCTTATCCATATATTTGTTACAATGTCATATTCGTTTTCAAATCTTGAGAGTTTAGTACATACTTCTGAAAAGATGACTAACTATGATTTAAAATGGATCAGATTGAAGTTTAGCAAGAGAAGAAATACGTAAACAACCAATGAAAATGTGAGTTTATTGCATGCCAAAACCAAGGTAGATACAAAGTGCTACGTAAATATAGATAAAAGAAAATAGGGTAATGGATACAGAACCTCTCTTTCCAGAGGAAGCAGTATCTAAGCTGGCATTTCCTAGGTGAAGGAGAGGTATATCCTCTGCCAAAGGAATGGAATGAGAAAGATTAGGGTCATGCTCCAGTGTTCAAAGGAGATAGGGTAGTTGGGAAAAGCTGTGTTTTAGGGATATTTTAAAGGGGTACTAAACCATGTTTCAAAAGGTATCTCTAAGGAATTTGGAGTTTATCCCATAAACCAAATAGTTCCATAAAAATTGTTTAAGATTAGTTGTTAAACTACATAGGCAAATGAATACTCAAGATTTAATGTACCTGATTTACTGTACCTGATTTTACATTGATGCTTTTACAGGGTGTAACACTGTTATATTTTTCCTTCAGTGTGTAGCAGGATTCTGTTTTTGTGTTTAAAAAGTATTAATTTACTGTTAGGCATGGGAATCTGAGTTTCAAACCAGAGCTTAGCTTTAGTGATGATAGAAAATAAGAAGACACATACTGAAAAATGACAAGTTTATGTAGTAAAGAATATCGTCGTGCACTCTAGTACATATAGTGAAGAAGAAAGCCCCTTGTTTTTATTTTAGTTTAGTAAAACACTTCAGCTTGTGTCATGTAACTTCACTAAAGTGGATTTGAGTGTGGTGTGTACTTTCCCCTGGGAATCCATCCATAAAATGCATGCTTAATGCTTCTTTCCTAGTTTTACAATATTAACTAGAGAAGTGCATTTTAAAAATCAAAAACATATTATTGCAAAGGATATTTGTTCTGAAACAAATGTACATGAGGGAGACAATTAAAAACATTCCTTCTCTGCCATCTGGGGTGACTTCCTGCCAAAACACAAAATATATGACTTCTTAATGGTTCCCTATCGCAACTACTGATATTTCAGAGCTTTCAAAAGAGCCTCCATATTGTCGATTTTTGCTAATTTATCTTCCATCTTCCATCTTTCCTCATAAATGAAAATCTCCTTTCCCTATGTTTCATTCTCTTACATTGTACTTTGTGAGAGTGGATGTTGCTGATAATGTGACGATTATTATATCAGGATGCATTCAATTGCAAGAACAGACAATTTGACTTAAATAATAAGGTAACTTGCAATCTCTCATAATCAGAATTTCAGAGTTTCAAAGTGTGCTCAGCATCAACAGAGACCTAGGTTCTAATTCTCAGTGGACTTTGCTATGCTATGGATAGCATGTGTAGTAGAGTTGTATTGTCAACTTAGCTGCTAAGTTAGAATTGTGTTTCTCAGAATTTCATTCCCTGTATAGCTCTGAGTTATCAAGGGTCACAAGAGTCATTTTGTGTGAGATTTGGAAGGCAGGAATGAAATAGCAGCCAAATTACTTTCATACTTGGAAGGCTGGTTCAGGGGCACCAAGTTCACACATGTCATCAAATATGACTAATCATTTTGGCATGGAGGCAGGAACGGGCCTTCAGGTGTTTCTCCTCCCTCAAGGTTTCTCCTCCTCAAGGTTCTCTGGCTCCTGGTCAGATGTTTTTAACTCCTTGATGAAAAATACCATCTCTGCATGGCGCCAACATCACTGAATTTAGAAGCAGTGAGAGGCCAACAGGAAATCCAGTCCATCTTCATAACTTCTGGCTTATTCTTTTTATTTCCCACTTCACATTTATCCCCTTCCCAACTGCCTATTCTGCAGACTTCAAGCTCCAGCACCAGATGCAAAATCAATAGACTTAAAAGAAACTGTTCAACAAGGTCCTCCCACAATTGCATATAGAGAGTGTCAAATACCTATTTAAATTATATGCATATATATGATATATGTTTATCTTATCAAACTCAAATACAGCTTTTCTTTCAACTTAAAATCATTGTAATTATAATTGCGATTATAATATAATAACGTGTATCCATGATTATGTTGGCTTAAGCAACCTGGAATGTAAGGTTATTGGGAGGACTTCCCAGTGTTATTTTAAACATTAAATTTGAGAAAAGTTAAAACTAGAATTCAAATAAGTAAAAAATTAGAATATAAATTTACTATTAAAAAAATATTACTTTAGGCTGAATTCATGCTCATGAAGAAGGTAGGTTCTTAATCCTGTAAAAAATAATAATATTTATTTAATAAAAAGCACAGCAATCCAAGTTGAATGTGGATAGTCTGAGAGTTTAGATAAAAGAAATCTCTAAAACTTGAAGGTAAGCTTCATATAGTTACAAAATACATTGTTTAGTGTTGAATTTAGGCCAGATAAAGTTACATTTTTGTCACCCACATTTTCATGAGTATAAAGCATTTCAAAATAGATACTAGCTCCTTGCATTTTAGAGAGATCAGAACCTATGTGAACTGTAGAAGAAAAGAGCGAGAAACTTCATGCCAGCTGTTTTTTGTCTCAAGATCAGGCTCGGACACTTGCTACCAATAACATCGAAGAGAATCATTTAGTATTTCCAGGCCACTTTTTGCTTCACTGTGAAATAAAAAGATAATAGATTCTTCACAAGGTTGATGAGAGGACCACATGAACAAGTGTATGTGAACTGTAAACACTACAATTATGTAAACTGCAAAGTTAAATTAATATTGTCTACCTATATCTCTCCCACAAGCTGTTGCTACTGAGACAACCTTCTACACATAGACTTGTCTGTGGAAGTGGCACAAATAAACGGATCCAAGATGTAATTCTAAAACAGTGGAGGCACAAACAAAAGGTGCTTTATCCAAATATAAAACAAACAAAATGACCTTGAATGTTTGTTTATTTATTTATTTATTATTTTTTATTTTTTTGAAATGGAGTCTGGCTCTGTCACCCAGGCTGGAGTGCAGTGGTGCAATCTCAGCTCACTGCAACCTCCACCTCCCGGGTTCAAGTGATTCTCCTGCCTCAGCCTCCCGAGTAGCTGGGACTACAGGCATGTGCCACCATGCCCAGCTCATTTTTGTACTTTTAGTAGAGACGGGGTTTCACCATTTTGACAAGGATGTTTTCCATCTGTTGACCTCGTGATCCACCCAGCTCGGCCTCCCAAAGTGAATGTTTTTCAAGAGACAATGGGTTTCTGTGAAGTTTTTATCGCATGCTTTCCCATGTTGCCCTTGGGATCAGTTCATGAGACTTGATTTGAGTAAAGAATATGGACTATCTTCATGAAGAGATGTTTCTGTGTGGAAACCCATTGGACTTAAGGGGTTCAGAGTTGCAAGCTTGGTCTTACTAACTTTATGCTGGAACCAGTAGAGGAAAACTACAGGTTGCAGAACGAATATAAGACAAGTGTGCTTGGATTTCTGTGGAATAAAAAAAAAAATAGCTCCTTATTGATTACACTTCACTCTAGGAACTTTGAAGCCTACATCTTTTGTCCAAATTGCAACAGTAGGAAATAAATAGCTGATGCTTTCTTCTGTACTAATAAAGATAGTGATCTGTTCCTAAAGTACACCTAAATTTCAGTTAAAAAAAAAAAAAAAAAAACTTCTCTACCACTCTCGTAAGGAAGAAGTCACCTGGTATATAGAAAAAGCTCCTGTTGAGGCTTTCTTTGCTGATTGAATGTGCAAATTAATAAATGTAATTGGGGAGATAACAGATGTACAAAAAGAAGTTTGGCTAGAAAGATGAAGAAGAGATTTTGGGGTTTTAGGAAGAATGTACTGGTGGGCTGTTTCTTTCTTTTCCTAAACTTGGCCTCAATTTCTCTTTTAATTTCTTCTTTGAACCATGTGCCATTTAGTAGTCTGTAGCTTAATATACAAACATTTGGGAATTTTCCAGGTAAATGTTTATTATACATCAGTTTGGATGATTTCTATTGAGGTACATTTTATTCTTTTATTCTGTTACCTATAATCTGTTATTAAATCCAGCCAGTTTTGTTTTGTTTTGTTTTTTACAGTCAGATATTGAATACTTTGTCCCTGGAAGCTTCAACCGGTGCTTTTTATAGTTTTATGTGAAATCTCCTGTTTGCATCCTTATTATATCTACATTTTCCTTTAAAAAGTCAACAAATTCATAATGGCTATTTTCAAGTCCACATCTGCTAATTGCATTATCACGTTCATTTCTGGATCAGTTTCTTTTGATTATTTTCTTCTTCCGGTCACATTTTTTGCTGCCTCTTCGTTATTGTTTTATTGTACGTGAAAGACATTATGGTTGTTATATTGTTGAGTGTTTGGGTTGTAGTCATTGATCGAGTATTAAGTTTGTTTTGGCAGAAGGTTAAATTACTTGCAGACCCCTGTACCCTTTAGGCTTTGTTTGTTTGTTTGTTTTTGAGATGGAATCTCGCTCTGTCGCCCAGGCTGGAGTGCAGTGGCACCATCTAGGCTCACTGCAACCTCTATTGAGGCTTATTTTTAAGATACATATGGTGAGTCTAGGGTGGCCTTTACTCTAGGGCTAAATTAACTCTACTCGTAAGTTGTGGCCTTTTGAGGTATCTACTGAAATCTCAAAGTGTTTAAAAAAAAAAAAAAGTCTCTCGATTCTTACTGGTCAAAAATCAACCACTTCCCAACCCTTTGGGAGCTCTAGCGATTGCTTACTTTATAGCTCCCTGGTAGTTATTGCCAAATATCTCTTTTTTCCTCGGTTGAAGTTCTTACTCTCCTTGAGGACTCTGTGAACATGCAAATGCACAACTATGTATTTGTACGAAGTAAAAAGTGAAAAAAAAAGACTCTAAAAGGTCTTCTGTACAGGTTTCTAGAGCTCCTTATGTGCACAACTCTCCTCTCTGACAAACTGCCCTGAGGTTTCTAGACAATTTTAATAGACTAGAGCTCCAATCTCTGTCTCTTGGGTGACAACTGGATTGCCATCTAAAGAAAAGTTGAACTGTATCTCTACCTCAATTCTTTTAAATTTATTTTTATTTTTGGGGGGGTACCTAGTAGGGGTATATATTTATGGGGTACATGAGGTGTTTTGATATAGGCACACAATGTGTAATAAATACATTATGAATAATGGGGCATCCAACTCCTCAAGCATTTATCTTTTCTGTTACAAATAATATATTTATACTGTTTTAGTTATTTTAAAATGTACATTTAAATTACTATTGACTATAGTCACCTTGTGGTGTTGTCAAATAGTATGTCTTTTTCATTCTTTCTAACTACTTTTTGTACCCGTTAACCATCCCCATGTTTTCCTGACCCTTCCTCCTCTATCTTTCTCAGCCTCTGGTACCCATCTTTGTATTCTCTATGTCCGTAAGTTCAGTTGTTTTGATTTTAAATCCTAAAAATAATTGAAAACGTGATGTTTGTCTTTCTGTGCCTGGCTTATTTTACTTAACATAATGATCTCCAGTTCCATCCCTGTTGTTGCAAATGACAGGATTTCTTTTTTAATGGCTAAATTGTACCTCAATTCTAACACTAAGCAAATTTCAGATGAATACAAATTCAAATGCAAATATATATAAATGCAAATAAAAAATGAAAGAAAAATACTTCATACTGTGAAATGCTTTTATTTTGAAACATGTTTTATTATGGAAATTTTTAATATACACAAAGGTAGAGAGAATAGAATAATAAACCACTGTGTGTCTACATCTCAGCTTCAACACTTTGCAACCTATAGCCAATCTTGTTTGAGGTATATTATCCATCAACTTCCAACCCCCATCATGTCTCCCACCACACAGAGAACAGATTATTTTCAAGCAAAATCAGAAATCATATAATTTCACCCACAAAATAGTTCAGTTTATATGTGTAAAATATGAGTATTTATTTAAAATATCAACTCTGAAACTTTAATGTACTTAAAAAATTAAATGCATTTATTTTACAGTTTATTTGCTCAAATCAGGATCCAGGCAATGTCATTTGGTTCACATGTCTCTAGTTTCCCCCTCCCTATTTTTTCTCTTGGAATTTACTTACTGAAACAGCTAGGTAATTCACCCTAAAGTGTTTCCTTTTATTTTACAATTTATTGATTACGTTCCTGTGACGTTTTTTGACTAATCTTCAGTGCTTTGTATTTTCTGTAAACAGGTAACTACTTCTAGAGTCTTAATCAGTTTCAGACTTGAATTTTTGGCAAGAAGAGGATATAGTTGGTGTACTTCACCAGAATGCAAAGAATTCCTGATGTTAAGATTGATACATAGGTTGAACTGCTATTGGTCTAATCCATCCAATATGAAGTCCCTCATCAGCTTTTTACTCAATGGTTTTAATAGCCATAAATCATAATCATCTAGATTTATTATTTTATTAAAGATTGAAGAATGGTGGTATTCTATTTCTATCATTCCTCAACTTATTATCTGTAAAACTTCTATGAAAAAAGTTTCCATCCTCAGCTATTTGTTAAGGCTGAGGGACTCTTTATATCATAGATATGGGATAAAAGCTTGATTTTTCCACCCTTGTCACATCTCAGAATAAGAGATTGGTTCCCTGAAATTCTCCAAAACTGATCAATAAGATTGTAACACTATAATTATAAAATCATACATATTAACATATTGGATGTGCTATAATCATTGCAGTCATTTTTTCTTTGATGCTCAAATTTTACATTATTTTTTGTCATAGCCCTTTCAAATTGGCTCAAGTCATTTTGACATGACCAAATAGTAATTACTAGTTTCCCTGCTTTTCTATTATAAAAACATGTTTTAAACTCATTTTATACATTTCTTAAAGCAGACTTGAATTAACTATTTTTCCAAAGATGGTGATTTCTTTAAATGAAAATGGCATTTAGAGACCAGAATCTATAAGACGATAATGCTGAATTGGTTAATGTTTCTCTAATTTTTAATGGAAGAAATTTAAGAATCATTTCTTGAGTAATAGGTATCATTGAAGAAAAAATACATCATGACATACATATAGATATACTGTAACTCAATCTCAAATTTAGAATCACAGCAATTTTTGGTTTGTTTTACTTAACTTCTTCAATTCTATTTTTATGTCTTAAGCCAAAAACTCTAACAACATCAAACAAGTATTGTTTGCACTTGCAATAGCTAACATTTCAGAATAACAGTGTCAACACTGTTACTAGCAGTCTGGTTGTTAAAAATTAAGATTTACTTTTAGTTATTTTTGTCATTAAGATATACTCTCACTGTTATACAGTCAAAATATTCCCTAAATATTCCTACAACCTAAAATTCCTAGGAATATATCTGTGTGTGTATGTATGTTTGTATGTTTAGCCTTACATTTTTAAACTTTCCATTTATTTAATTATTTAGTTATTTATTATTTTTTAAATTATACTTTAAGCTCTGGGATACATATGCAGAATGTGCAGGTTTATTACACAGTTATACACATGCCATGGTGGTTTGCTGCACCTATCAACCCATCATCTACACTAGCTATTTTTCTCCTAATGCTATCCCTCCCCAAGTCCCCCATCCCCTGACAGGCCCCTCCCTGTGTCCATGTGTTCTCATTGTTCAACTCACACTTATGAGTGAGAACATGTGATGTTTGGTTTTCTGTTCTTCTGTTAGTTTGCTGAGAATGATGGTTTCCAGCTTCATCCATGTCCCTGCAAAGAACATGAACTCATCCTTTTGTGTGGCTGCATAGTATTCCACGGTATATATGTGCCATATTTTCTTGATCCAGTCTATCATTGATGGGCATTTGGGTTGGTTCCAAGTGTTTGCTATTGTGAACAGTGTCGTAGTAAACATACATGAGCATGTGTCTTTATAGTAGAATGATTTATAATCCTTTGGGTATACACCCAGTAATGAGATCAGTGGGTCAAATGGTATTTCTGGTTTTCAATTCTTGAGGAATCACCACACTGTCTTCCACAATGGTTGAACTAATTTACACTCCCACCAACTGTGTAAAAGTGTTCCTATTTCTCCACATCCTCTCCAGCATCTGTTGTTTCCTGACATTTTAATGATCACCATTCTAACTGGTGTGACATGGTACCTCATTGTGGTTTTGATATGTGTTTCCCTAACGACCAGTGATGATGAGCTGTTTTTCATATGTTTGTTGGCTGCATAAATGTCTTATTTTGAGAAGTGTCTGATCGGATTTGCCCACTTTTTGATGGGGTTGTTTGTTTGTTTGTTTTTTCTTGTAAATTTAAGTACTTTATAGATTCTGGATATTAGCCCTTTGTCAGATGGATAGATTGCAAAGATTTTCTCCCATTCTGTAGGTTGCCTGTTCACTCTGATGATACTTTATTTTGCTGTGCAGAAGCTCTTTAGTTTAATTAGATCCCATTGGTCAATTTTGGCTTTTGTTGCTATTGCCTTTGGTGTTTTAGTCATGAAGTCTTTGCCCATGCCTATGTCCTGAATGGTATTGTCTAGATTTTCTTCTAGAGTTTTTATGATTTTAGGTCTTATGTTTAAGAGTTTTATCCATCTTGAGTTAATTTTTGTATAAGGTGTAAGGAAGGGGTCCAGTTTCTGTTTTCTGCATATGGTTAGCCAATTTTCCCAACACCACTTGTTAAATAGGTAATCCTTTCCCCATTGTTTGTTTGTCTCAGGTTTGTCAAAGATCAGATGGTTGTAGATGTGTTGTGTTACTTCTGACGTCTCTGTTCTGTTCCATTGGTCTATATATCTGTTTTTGGTACAAGTACCATGCTGTTTTGGTTACTGTAGCCATGTAGTATAGTTTGAAGACAGGTAGCATGATGCCTCCAGCTTTGTTCTATTTGCTTAGGATTGTCTTGGCTATGTGGGCTCTCTTTTGGTTCTATATGAAATTTAAAGTAGTTTCTTCCAGTACTGTGAAGAAAGTCAATGGTAGCTTGATGGGGTAGTATTGAATCTATAAATTACTTTGAGCAGTATGGCCATTTTCACTATATTGATTCTTCCTATCCATGAGCATGGAATGTTTTTCCATTTGTTTGTGTTCACCCTTATTTCCCTGAGTAGTGGTTTGTAGTTCCCTTTGAAGAGATCCTTCACATCCCTTGTAAGTTGCATTTCTGGGTATTTTATTCTCTTTGTAGCAATTGTGAATGGGAGTTCACTCATGATTTGGCTCTCTGTTTGTCTACTGTTGGTGTATAGGAATCCTTGTGATTTTTGCACATTAATTATGTATCCTGAGACTTTGCTGAAGTGACTTACCAGCTTAAGGAGATTTTAGGCTGAGACGATGGTACAGTCATGTCATCTGCAAACAGATTGGTGTACCATTTGTTTTCAATATAAGGTAGTTTGTGTGTGTGTGTGTGTGTATATATATGAATTCATTTCCCCTTTTATTTCATATATAGTAGAATACCATGTTCAATCTTCTCTGTCTTTTCTTCTCTCTTAATAGTATTTCCTAAAGATCACTGCGTAGCAGTATGTAGAGACAATTCTTATTCGTTTTTTGCAGTGCCATAATAATTCATTGTGTAGATGAATAGTTTACTCAACTAAATTACTCTACATGAATATTTGAGTTTTTTACAGTCTACATAAAATAGTGTTATGATGAAAAGTCTTTGAATACATTTTTTTTTTTTTTTTTTTTTTTTTTTTTTTTTTTTTTTACCACAACACCTTTGGGATGCTAGAATTGAGATTGCTATGTCTAAGGGTAAATACATAGATGACTGTTCCATGTAAGACTGCTTTTCTATTCATAATAAATAAAATCTAAAAGCAATGAAAATAAATGTTTATTATGGTTATTATTTAGGGTTCTTCAGAGAAACAGAACTAATAGGAGATACACACACAAAGATTTATTATAGAAATTGACCCACACATTTATGTAGACCAAGAAGTTCCAGAATCTGCTGTCTCTAAGCTAGAGAACCAGGAAAGCCTGTGTTGTAATTCAGTCTGAGTCCAAAGATCTTGCATCCACAGGGGCTGATGCTGTAACTCCCAGTCCAAGTCTAAAGACCTACAAACTGGTTGTGGGGAGATGGGGGTAACAATGGTATAATTTAGGCAGTTTTGTATACAGTCCAAAATCCAAAGACCAAAGAACGAGGTGCTCTGATATCTATGGGCAGGAGAAGATGGATATCACAGCTCAAAGAGAGAGAGAGAGAATGAATTCATCTTCCTCAACCTTTTTGTTGAGGATCCCTCAACAATCCTCAATGGATTGGATGATGTCCAAAACATTGGTGAAGGTAGCTCTTGTTTACTTAGTCTACTGATTCAAATGCTAATTTATTCTGGAAACACCTACACTGCCACACCCAGAAATAATGTTTTACTATCTGAATGTCCTTTACCCGAGACAAATAAAATTAACTATCACAAATACTATGAATAAATAAAATTAAAACCAAAGTTTGGTATGGCAGAACCACCAGATACAAAACCAAAGCGCAAACTATAAACTCATAAAAATATGGGTAGCTGGCTGGGAGCGGTGGCTCACACCTGTAATCCCAGCACTTTGTGAGGCCTATGTGGGCGGATCATGAGGTCAGGAGATCGAGAGACCATCTTGGCCAACATGGTGAAACTCCATCTCTACTAAAAATACAAAAATTAGCTGGGTATAGTGGCATGCACCTGTAACCCCAACCACTCTGGAGGCTGAGGCATGAGAATCGCTTGAACCCAGAAGGCAGAGGTTGTGGTGAGCTGAGATCACGCCACTGCACTCCAGCAGGGTGACAAAGTGACAAAGTGAGACACGGTCTCAAAAAAAAAAAAAAAAAAGTAGCTAAAATCACAGTCAAAGAACAAATATCCAAATATCTATTCCATTTTAAAAGGTATATATATAAATGAAAATTCTATTAGAAAAATGAGCCAAGAGAGTGAGCACTTTACAGAAAAGTAAATACAAATGGCATATAAACTCTGGAAGAATTTATGGATCTGAAATATGACAGATTAGGTAAATGCATATTAAACCTGCGGTAGCATACCACTTTTTTCTGATCAGATGGGAAAACATAATTTAAAGATTTGATCATATACTCCGTTAGAGTGTTACAAAGTAAGCATACACATGCATTGTCAGAGGGAATCAAAATGGGCATAATCTCTGTGGACAGCACATTTATTTCATTTGTAAATGTTAAAACTATGTATATTCATTGGCATATACACTTTATTTTAGCCTATGTTTCCTAGAAAACAGAGCCTGAGGGAAGGATAAATTGGTAATGCTTATGTGGGAAGTCTTATACGGAGACACTGAGTGAGGGGAAATGAAAATGGGGAAAGCTGAAATGTAATGCAAGGTGATTAATTTCTATTCTGGCTTCTGCTCCACAACAGACTGTGAAGCAGGTTTCCTATCAAGAACAACTGATTAGCCACATAGGCCCTTCTCAGACAATTTTCTGGGAGAAATCATACCTCTGTAAGTTCATCGAAACGAAAAAGGGAGATGGAACTTTTCTTCCAGGTTTTTTCTCAATTTATATCTTCCATTGGTAAAATTTCACCCCTGTTTTCTAACCTCCCAGGTTACATTATTCAGCTTCTCAGAAGCCATTCAGGAAAACATACCCCAAACCCTAACGTGTTGCATTTAATCTGAATTCAGAAAGGGCAAGTGGAACCAGAAACTGCAGGCTAATGGCTAATTATCCTCAAGCAAAGAAACTGAAAGGAACTGGTTTTATCTGGTGCTAGTTGAGACAGAACAAGAAGTTGAGAATCCAAGAGACATGAGAGGCCAAGAGAATCGGAGTATGTGAATAAGGCATGTTTAATAGAGCCCATTCTTGTGCCACTCAACTGTATTTGTAATCTGCCATTGTATCTGGCTCCTACACTTCATTTCTCAGACCCTCACTGTATGTGTGTGTTGAGGGGTGGGAGGTAACAAGCTGCCTTCACTTGTTTTCTGAGAAAGCAAGTATAAATCTAGTAAGTCACAAAGTCTACTTCACATAGGTAAATAGACATGATCTGTTACAAACAAAACAAAACAAAAAACAAAGCTTCAGACAAAAAAAAGATTAGTGAAAGAAGCTGCAGTCCCCACTGCCATAACAGGTAAATGTATGCTATAACATGTAAGAATCTTCCTAATATAATACAGAAACAAAAAAAGTCACATGTGTGACCACATGCTGCATAATTTGTTTTATACAAAGTTTAAACATAGGGAAATCCAACATATGGTTTTAGAAGCACAGATAATGATTATATTTAGTAAGCAAAGGGTTTTGGCCCTTTTAACTTCCTTATGAACTTTAGAATTTCCATGTTAATTTTCACCAAAATAATGCACTGAATTTTTATTGTGATTTCATTACATCTTGTCAGTGACCTGTTTGAATTGCTGGAAGATGCTAGACATTTTCAGAGGTATGTTTATTTATAAATATTAGCTTTGTTATACAAACGTACTTAAGAAGTTGCATTTTTGTCTTTCTTCAATTATAAAACTTTGGAGCAGTATGTTTGTTTTAATTTGAGGCAGGCACAGAAATTATGTCTGTAGAGATTTCTCAAAGCTCACTTGACATTCTGTTGTAAACATGTGTTTAAGCAAGAAAAAGAGATTTTTTTTTTCATTCAACACATGATCCAGTTGGTAGGTAGATTCCCACCAACCATAGGGTCAATTGTGAAACTCATTTCTATCACCCACTCTGTGTCAAATATCTGTGGAATATATATGGAAGTATACATTGATACTTTGTAAATATGTATAATACATATGTGTATCTATATACTTATATGGATTCCATATATATGTTAATTTATTACTGGATTATGTTTGAGTATATCATATTTGATTAGAGTAAATGGATTTGATATACTCATTATATATGAAACTATATTTTGTTATTAATTCATATATTTTTGATTGACAAATCATAATTGTATATATATACAAGGTACAATCTGATGCTTTGATCTATTTATAGAATGCAGAATGATTAAATCAAGCAAATTAACATATCTGTCTTCTCACTTATTATTTGTGATGAGATATTTACTCTTAGTTACTTTGAAATATACATTATTATTGCAATAAAAATAAAAACTTACGGCTTCTGTCTAACTGAAACCTCATAAAATGAGTTAGGGAGGATTCCTTCTTTTTCTATTGATTGGAATAGTTTCAGAAGGAATGGTACCAGCTCCTCCTTGTACCTCTGGTAGAATTCAGCTGTGAATCCATCTGGTCCTGGACTTTTTTTGGTTGGTAGGCTATTAATTATTGCCTCAATTTCAGAGCCTGCTATTGGTCTATTCAGGGATTCAGCTTCTTCCTGGTTTAGTCTTGGGAGAGTGTAAGTGTCCAGGAAATTATCCATTTCTTCTAGATTTTCTAATTTATTTGCGTAGAGGTGTTTATAGTATTCTCTGATGGTAGTTTGTATTTCTGTGGGGTCGGTGGTGATATCCCCTTTATCACTTTTTATTGCGTCTATTTGATTCTTCTCTCTTTTCTTCTTTATTAGTCTTGCTAGCAGTCTATCAATTTTGTTGATCTTTTCAAAAAATCAACTTCTGGATTCATTGATTTTTTGGAGGGTTTTTTGTGTCTCTATCTCCTTCAGTTCTGCTCTGATCTTACTTATTTCTTGCCTTCTGCTAGCTTTTGAATGTGTTTGCTCTTGCTTCTCCAGTTCTTTTAATTGTGATGTTAGAGTGTCCATTTTAGATCTTTACAGCTTTCTCTTGTGGGAATTTAGTGCTATAAATTTCCCTCTACACACTGCTTTAAATGTGTCCCAGAGATTCTGGTATGTTGTATCTTTGTTCTCATTCGTTTCAAAGAACTTCTTTATTTCTGCCTTAATTTCGTTATGTACCCAGTAGTCATTCAGGAGCAGGTTGTTCAGTTTCCATGTAGTTGAGTGCTTTTGATTGAGTTTCTTAGTCCTGAGTTCTAGTTTGATTGCGTTGTGGTCTGAGAGACAGTTTGTTATAATTTCTGTTCTTATACATTTGCTGAGGAGTGCTTTACTTCCAATTATGTGGTCAATTTTGGAATAAGTGTGATGTGGTGCTGAGAAGAATGTATATTCTGTTGATTTGGGGTGGAGAGTTCTATAGATGTCTATTAGGTCCGCTTGCTGCAGAGATGAGTTCAATTCCTGGATATCCTTGTTAAACTTTCTGTCTCATCGATCTGTCTAATGTTGACAGTGGGGTCTTGAAGTCTCCCATTATTATTGTATGGGAGTCTAAGTCTCTTTGTAAGTCTCTAAGGACTTGCTTTATGAATCTGGGTGCTCCTGTATTGGGTGCGTATTTATTTAGAATAGTTAGCTCTTCCTGTTGAATTGATCCCTTTACCATTATGTAATGGCCTTCTTTGTCTCTTTTGATCTTTGATGGTTTAAAGTCTGTTTTATCAGAGACTAGGATTGCAACCCCTGCTTTTTTTTGTTCTCCATTTGCTTGGTAGATCTTCCTCCATCCCTTTATTTTGAGCCTATGTATGTCTGTGCATGTGAGATGGGTCTCGTGAATACAGCAGACTGATGGGTCTTGACTCTTTATCCAGTTTGCCAGTCTGGGTCTTTTAATTGGAGCATTTAGTCCATTTACATTTAAAGTTAATATTGTTATGTGTGAACTTGATCCTGCCATTATGATATTAACTGGTTATTTTGCTTGTTAGTTGATGCGATTTCTTCCTAGCCTCAATGGTCTTTACATTTTGGCATGTTTCTGCAATGGCTGGTACCGGTTGTTCCTTTCCATGTTTAGTGCTTCCTTCAGGGTCTCTTCTAAGGCAGGCCTGGTGGTGACAAAATCTCTAAGCATTTGCTTATCTGTAAAGGATTTTATTTCTCCTTCACTTATGAAACTTAGTTTGGCTGGATATGAAATTCTGGGTTTAAAATTATTTTCCTTAAGGATGTTGAATATTGGCCCCCACTCTCTTCTGGCTTGTAGAGTTTCTGCCGTGAGATCTGCTGTTAGTCTGACGGGCTTCCCTTTGTGGGTAACCCGACCTTTCTCTCTGGCTGCCCTTAAGATTTTTTCCTTCATTTCAACTTTGGTGAATCTGGCAATTATGTGTCTTGGAGTTGCTCTTCTCGAGGAGTATCTCTGTATTTCCTGAATTTGGATGTTGGGCTGCCCTACTAGGTTGGGGAAGTTCTCCTGGATGATATCCTGAAGAGTGTTTTCCAACTTGGTTCCATTTTCCCCCTCACTTTCAGGCACCCCAGTCAGACGTAGATTTGGTCTTTTTACATAATCCCATACTTCTTGCAGGCTTTGTTCATTTCTTTTTCTTCTTTTTTCTTTAGACTTCTCTTCTTGCTTCCTTTCATTCATTTGATCCTCAATCACTGATACTCTTTCTTCCAGTTGATCAAGTCAGTTACCGAAGCTTGTGCATTTGTCACGTATTTCTCGTGTCATGGTTTTCATCTCTGTCCGTTCGTTTATGGCCTTCTCTGCTTTAAATATTCTGATTATCAATTCTTCCACTCTTTTTTCAAGATTTTTAGTTTCTTTGCGCTGGGTACGTAATTCCTCCTTTAGCTCTGAGAAGTTTGATGGACTGAAGCCTTCTTCTCTCATTTCGTCAAAGTCATTCTCTGTCCAGCTTTGATCCGTTGCTGGCGATGAGCTACGTTCCTTTGGAGGGGGAGATGCGCTCTTATTTTTTGAATTTCCAGCTTTTCTGCCCTGCTTTTTCCCCATCTTTGTGGTTTTATCTGCCTCTGGTCGTTGATGATGGTGACGTACTGATGGGGTTTTGGTGTGGGTGTCCTTCCTGTTTGTTAGTTTTCCTTCTAACAGTCAGGACCCTCAGCTGTAGGTCTGTTGGTGATTGCTTGAGGTCCACTCCAGATCCTGTTTGCCTAGGTGTCAGCAGCAGAGGCTGCAGAAGATAGAATACTGCTGAACAGCGAGTGTACCTGTCTGATTCTTGCTTTGGAAGCTTCCTCTGAGGGGTGTACTCCACCGTGTGAGGTGTTGGGTGTCGGTCTGCCCCTAGTGGAGGATGTCTCCCAGTTAGGCAACTCAGGGTTCAGGGACCCACTTGAGCAGACAGTCTGTCCGTTCTCAGATCTCAACCTCCGTGTTGGGAGATCCACTGCTCTCTTCAAAGCTGTCAAACAGGGTCCTTTGCATCTGCAGAGGTTTCTGCTGCTTTTTGTTGTTGTTATTGTTGTTGTTGTTGTTGTTGCTGTTGTTTAACTGTGCCCTGTCCCCAGAGGTGGAGTCTACAGAGACTGGCAGGCCTCCTTGAGCTGCTGTGAGCTCCACCCAGTTTGATCTTCCCAGGGCTTTGTTTACCTACTTAATCCTGAGCAATGGCAGGCGCCCCTCCCCCAGCCTCGCTGCTGCCTTGCAGTTAGATCGCAGACTGCTGTGCTAGCAATGAGGAAGGCTCCGTGGGCATGGGACCCTCCCAGCCAGGTGTGGGATATAATCTCCTGGTGTGCCCATTTGCTTAAAGCGCAGTATTGGGGTGGGAGTTACCTGATTTTCCAGGTGTTGTGTGTCTCAGTTCCCCTGGCTAGGAAAAGGGATTCCCTTCCCCCTTGCGCTTCCCAGGTGAGGCGATGCCTCCCCCTGCTTTAGCTCTGGCTGGTCAGGCTGCAACAGCTGGCCAGCACCGATTATCCGGCACTCCCTAGTGAGATAAACCCAGTACCTCAGTTGAAAATGCAGAAGTCACCTGTTTTCAGTGTCACTCGTGCTGGGAGCTGGAGACTGGAGCTGTTCCTATTCGGCCATCTTGCTCCGCCCCCACAAGTTTTACAGATTCTATATACATAAGTGAGATAATTCAGTATTTGTCTTTATGCGACCGGCTTATTTCACTTAGCAAAATGTCTTCCAGGTTCAAGCATAATGTCTTAAATTACAAGACTGCTTTCTTTTTTAAGGCTGAATAGCATTCTTTTGCGTACTTATACCACATTTTCTTTATCCATTCTTCCATCGATGGACACTTAGGTGGATCCCATATCTTGTCTGCTGTGAATAATACTGCAGTGAATATGGGAATCCACATAACCCTTCAAAATATTGATTTCAATTCATTTGCATAAATACCCAGCAGTGGGATTGCTGGATCATATGGTAGTTCTACTTTTAGTTTATTAAGGAATCTTCATACTTTTCATGGTAGCTGGACCAGTACCAGTACATTGCCGATTTTGGTCACTATAAACATGCAGTATAATTTGAAGCCGGGTAATGTGATGATTCCAGGTTGTTCTTTTTGTCTAGGATTGCTCTGGCTATTTGTAATCTTTTCTGTTCTATATAAATTTTAGAATTTTTTTTCCTAATTCTGTGAAAAAGTGACATTGGTAATTCGATAAGTGTTGCTTTGAATCTGTAAATTACATTAGGCAGTATGGTCATTTTAATAACATTGATTTATCCAATCCATGAGCAATTGATTTTTTTTACATTTGTTTGTTCCATTTCTGATTTCTTTCATTAGTGTTTTGTATTTTTCCTTTTAAATACCTTTCATTTCCTTGGTTACATTTCTTTAGGTATTTAGTTGTTGTCATGTGACTATTGTAACTGAAATTGACTTATTGACTTGGTTCTTAGCATAAATATTATTGGTGTATAAAAGTGTTACTAGAGTTTTTAAAGTCAAAATACAGCAGATGTTGGGGAGAATGTGGTGAAAAAGAAACACAAATACACTGTTGGTGGGAATGTAAAGTAATATATTTATGGAAAAAAATTTTTTCATAGAACTAAAAATAGAATTACCATTAATTCCAACCATCCCACTGCCGAGTACACAAAGGAAAATAAAATCATATCAAAGACACCTGTACTCCTATGTTTATCACAGCATTAGTCACAGCAGCAAAGTAATGAAAGTGACCTAAGTATCCATCAATGATTGATTCATGTAATAAACTTGCACATGTACTCTTTGAATCTATAAAAATAAATTTTATGTGTGTGTGTGTGTGTGTGTGTATATATGCATCAAAAAATAGAGCTCCAAAATATGTGATGCAAACATTGGCAGAAAGAAAAGGGGAGACAGAAAGCTCTACACTAATAGTAGGAAAGTTAAATAACCCACTTACAATAATTGATAGAAAAATAAGACAGAAGATCAGGAAGGAAGTCAAGAACTTGATCAACACTACAATGCATGTAGGTGTAAAAAGCATTTACCAAACACTCCTCCAAACAACAGTAGAATATGCATTTTTCTTAATTACTCATGAAACACTCTTCAGGACATACCATATGTTAAGCCACCAAACAAGTCTTGATAAATTCTAAAAGACTGAAATTATACAAATTATCTTTTCAAATCACAATGGAGTGAATATAGAAATGAATAATAGAAGAAGAACTGTAAAATTGGCAATTAGGTAAAAACTAAGTGGCATATCCTTAAACAACCAATAAATCAAGGAATAAATCAGAGGAAAAATTAGAAAATATTTTGAAACAAATTAAATCCAAAACACAGCATACCAAAACATATGAATGCAGCAAAAGTAGTGCTCAGAATGAAAATTAATAGCTGGAAACACATCAAAAAAAAAGAAAAAGGTTAACTAAAATAATTAATTATACCACTTAAAATATTTTAAAAAGAACAAATTAAACCTACTGCTAGCAAAAGGAAGCAAATAATAAAGATTACAGCAGAGCTAACTAAAACAGAGAATACAAAAAATCAAAAGTTGGTTCTTCAAAATGAACTACAAACTTTTAAAATTATAACCAAAGGCTACATTGACTAAAACAAGAACAAAAACAAATGACTTAATTTACTAAAATCAGAAAAAAAACTGGGAATATTTCTAACAATCTTACAGAACTAATAGGATCATAAGAGAGTACTACGAGCAAGTGTGCACCTAAAATTGGATTACCTCGATGAAATAAACAAATTCCTTGAAACAGACAACTTGCCAAGACTGAATCATGAAGAAACAGAAAATCTGAACAGATTCATAAATAATGCAGAGAAGAATCAGTATTCAAAAATCTCACAACAAAAAAAGCCCTGGAGCAGATGGCTTCATTAATGATTTTTTTTAAATACTGGTAAATGAATAAATCACAATTCTTTTAAAACCTTTCCAAAATAATAGAGAGAATGAACACTTCTTAACTCATTCTATGAGGCCAACATTTTCCTGATGCCAAACCCAAAGACACTACATAAAAGAAAACTACAGGCTACTATAACTAATGAATGTTGATGCAAAAAATTTCAACAACATACTAGTAAATGAAATTCTGACTTATAATGAAAGGATTATACACTATGACAAAGTGCAATTTTTCTTGGAATGCTATCATGTTTTCACATATGAAAATCAACCAATATAATACATCATGTTTAAGAAAATGAAGAAGAAATGGTTATCTTGATGCAGAAAAACTTTTCACAAAATTAAACATTCCTTATAATAAAAACACAGCAAACTAGGAATAGAAGGAAACAACCTCCATATATAATGGCCATACATGAAATATCTTGAAATATCCACATTTAGCATCATACTCAATAATGAAAGACTGAAAGCTTTTCATCTAAATTCTGAAAGATTATCCTTAGAAAACTAACATAGGAACAGAAAACCAAACACCTCATGTTCTAACTTGTAAGTGGGAGCTAAATGATGAAAACACAAGGACACTAAGAGTAGAACAACAGACACTGGAGCCTATGTAAGGGTGGAGAAGTGGGGAAGAGAGAGGATTAGAAAAAATAACTATTGAGTGCTAGGTTTAGTGCCTAGGTGATGAAATAAACTGTACAACAAACCCCAATGACATGAGTTTACCTATATGACAAACTTGCACATGAAACTTGTACTTAAAATTTTTAAAACAGAATGCTCCATTTCACTGGGTATATTCAACATAGAACTGGAAGTTCTAGCCAGAGCAATTGGGTAAGAAAAAGAATTAAATGTAATTGAAATTGAAGAAGTAAAATTATTTCTGTTTGTATAAGACAGGATCTTTTTAATAGAAAACATTGAGGGTGCTATAAAATACTATTGGATCAAATAAGAGACTTAAGCAAAGTTGCACAATACAAAATTAACACAAAAGTATGTTTTGTTTCTACACATTCACAATAAATATTATGAAAACAAAATTAGAAAAACAATTCAGTTTATAATAGCACCAAAAAGAATACAGTATTTAGGATTAACTATATAAAGAAGACAAAAACATATACACTGAAAACTGCAAAAATCACTGAAAGAAATTAAAGAATTTCTAAGTATATGAAGAGACCTTTTGTGTTCATGGGTTGTCAGATTTAATATTGCTAAGATGTCGATACCACCAAAGAGATGTACAGATTCAATGCAAACCCTATCAAAAATCCAAATTACATTCTATGGCAAAATTAGAAAAAACCACCCCAAAATTCGTGTGGAATTTCAAAGGACTCTGAATAGCCAAAAAATCTTTTTAAAGAGAGAGAAATTTGGAGGTGTCACACCTCCTGATTTCAAAATTTATTACACAGCTACGGTAATGAAAATAGTGTCATCCTATCCTAAAGACGGACACATAAATGCATAGAATAGACAGTCCAGAAATAAATCCTCACATTCATAGTCAAATGATTTTTGGCAAGATTCTAAGACAATTTAGTAAGAAATAAATAGTCTTTTCAATAAATGGTCCTGGGAAAAATGGATATAAATGTGCAAAAAAACCAGATTAATGAATTACTATGTAAAGAATTAATTCAAAGTGGATCAAAGTCCTAAAAATAAGAGCTAAGAGTATTAAACTCTTAGACAAAAATATATGGAGATACTTTCATTACATTGGATTAGGCAAGATTTCTTGAATATGACACCAAATATAGGCAATAAAAGAAAAAAATAGATGAAATGGACTTCACCAAAATTTAAAAACTGTTACACACCCAAGGATAATAACATAAGTGTGAAAAGGGAGAATATATTTGCAAATCATATATCTGATAAGGGATATGAGTATATAAAAACCTCTACAACTGAACTACAACAAAAACAATTGAAAAAATGGGCAAAGCATTCGAATAGACATTTCTCCAATGTAGATATACAAATGGCCAATGAGTACATGAAAAGATACCTGACATCACTAATCATTAGGGAAATTCAAATCAAAACTATTTTCAGGGCTGTCATGGTGGCTCACGCCTGTAATCCCAATACTTTGGGAGGCTGAGGTGGGTGGATCACGAGGTCAGGAGATCGAGACCATCCTGGCTAACACAGTGAAACCCCATCTCTACTAAAAATACAAAAAATTAGCCGGGCGTGGTGGCGGGTGCCTGTAATCCGAACTACTCGGGAGGCTGAGGCAGGAGAATGGCATGAACCCAGGAGGCAGAGCTGGCAGTGAGCTGAGATCGCGCCACTGCACTCCAGCCTGGGCAACAGTGCGAGACTCTATCTCAAAAAAGAACGAACCAAACAAACCAAAAAAACGACTATCTCTTCACACACAGTAGGATGGTTCCCAAAACAAAACAAACAAAAACAACCAAACAGACACACAAGAATACTAAGTAAGTAACAACTGTTGATAAGTATGCACAGAAATTGAAAGCCTGTGCACCGTTGGTGGAAATGTAAAATGGTGCAGCAGCTTTGGAAAACAGTGTGGCAGCTCCTTAAAAACTTAATGTACCATTGCTATATGATTTAGAAATTCCACTTCTTGGCATATACCCAAAATAATTGAAAGCAGATATTTGGAGAGACATTTGTATATCAATGTTCATAGCGACATTATTTATAATAGTCAAATGTGGTTACAATCCAAATGTCCATTACCAATGAATGGATAATCAAAATTAATATACACCTGCAGTGGAATATCATTCAGCTTTGAAAAACTGAAATGGCCGGGCGCGGTGGCTCAAGCCTGTAATCCCAGCACTTTGGGAGGCCGAGACGGGCGGATCACGAGGTCAGGAGATCAAGACCATCCTGGCTAACATGGTGAAACCCCGTCTCTACTAAAAATACAAAAAACTAGCCGGGCGAGGTGGCGGGCGCCTGTAGTCCCAGCTACTCGGGAGGCTGAGGCAGGAGAATGGCGTGAACCCGGGAGGCGGAGCTTGCAGTGAGCTGAGATCCGGCCACTGCACTCCAGCCCGGGCGACAGAGCAAGACTCCGTCTCAAAAACAAAAACAAAAAAAAAAAAAAAACAAAAAAAACTGAAATGTTGAAATATGCTACAACACAAATGAACCTTGAAAATAGTACGCTAAGTGAAATAAATTATACAGAAAAGGACAAATATTGTATGATTTCACTTATATTAAGTATCTGGAAAAATCAAATTCATAAAGACAGAAAGTACACAATAGTGGTTAGCAAGGGTTGAGGGAAGGGGAAAATGAGAAGTTATTTTTTAATAGGTATGTTGCTTCGCTTTGGGATGATGAGAAAATCTCGAGATGGATATTTGCAATGTTTTCATAGCAATGTGAATACAATTCTTGCTCCTGCTGTCTATACTTTAAATGGTTAAAAAGTGAATTTTTATATTACGTATATTTTACCACAAGTAAAAAAATATTAAGCACTTTCTATACCTGTTACCATATATTGTATTGGACGATAGGGCCAAAGAGATTACAGTCTTTGCAATAAAGTAGAAATATATGCCTCTCATATACTTTCATGTATTATTTTTATGGTATCATCTTAAGAAATTGATGTTTAGAAAAGGATAAAAATGGTATGAAATGGTATGTATCAATTTGATTATTTCCTATTTTTTTCTGCTATTTATATTTTCTTGCTGAAAGAGTTTTATGATAGAGCTACCTTTTGTTTACCATCAGGTTTATAGTTATTAGGTGCTCAGTCGACTTTTTGTTTTCATTGGAAATATTCTTACTCTGAATTTTGTGTAGATGTTTCTTTAGGGAACTGTGCTGAAGGAAAAACATAAAAAAATTATTGTCAAGCAATTAAAAATATAGATGTTTTTACTGCACACAGACCCCGCATATTTATACAGGTATATGAGACTATATTAAAGCAATACTTTCTCCAAAGTATTTGGCACTAATCAAACTAATGTAAACATATTGTGAAACTGTAACATTTACCATTCAAGATAGAACACTTATAAGCTGACATAGTCACACTATCTAAATAATTAAATATTTTAGTAGATAATTGCATCTTAACAACTTAAATAGTACATTAATTAGAGCTAAAAATGTTGTCAGATACAGAAAGGGCAGGTCTTAGGAAAAGCAATTATTTGAATAATACCTGATTAATTTGATAAATTTAGACAGTCTTCCCAAATTTGTGCAAATCAACACCTTTGAAGTATGAATTAGCTGGTCTGGCTATCTACATTGATCAAATTAATCACTATAGTCAGTGTAGACAAAGTCAATCACTCCTGCTCCAAGAGGAAAGAATGTAATTTTTAAATGACACTAGAAGTTAAATTCAACCAAATCCAGCAGATAAGGAGCAGAACAACGAAATAAAATATATTACCAACCCGTTATACCATGAAAGTAGTCATAGAAGGATTTCAAAACTTGCCTTAGAGGCTTTTTGAAATATAAGTTTCTGCTTTCTGCTTAACAACTACAAGTAGGCTCACAATACTATAGTAATCAAGTTTTCCCCATAGTTTTATATTTTATTTTTTGAGACGGAGTCTCACTCTGTCGCCCAGGCTGGAGTGCAGTGGCCGGATCTCAGCTCACTGCAAGCTCCACCTCCTGGGTTCACGCCATGCTCCTGCCTCAGCCTCCTGAGTAGCTGGGACTACAGTCGCCCGCCCCCACACCTGGCAAGTTTTTGTATTTTTTAGTAGAGACGGAGTTTCACCGGGTTAGCCAGGATGGTCTCCATCTCCTGACTTTGTGATCCGCCCATCTCGGCCTCCCAAAGTGCTGGGATTACAGGCTTGAGCCACCGCGTCCGGCCCATAGTTTTATATTTTATAAATTAAATGATGCACTCTTATTCAGCAATTATAAATATTGTAAATAAATAATGAATTTCATGAGTGAGAATATGCAGCAGCATATTTTACTTTGCAAATCTTAGTGCTGCACATTCATAACTTCTACTTGTGATTTCATAAATATGTATAGCTCCACAGGAATTGAGTTAACAGATGACACCAGGTCCTGGTGTATTCATAAACATATAACATCATCTCTCTGTTGAACATTCAACTTGATTTTTTTATGAGTCGCAGGTGGGAAGTACTTTGTAACTTATACTCTACAATTTAAATTATCCTTCAAGTAATAGTATACACATATTATTATACATAAAATTGTTACAAAAAGTTTTTATTTGATGAAGTATATTCCTCAACCCAGTAGTTTTTAAATTTTTAAAAACCTTTCTTGCCTCAAATGTTATTCCTAGCCTAAAAAATTCCTACCATTAGGAGAAAAGTACGTTGTCATCATGCCATAGGACATTTTCTTCTAATATATATGGTTAAAAAAAAATCCAAACTTTATAAAAGTTATTCAACAAAAATAAAATCAGTTCCTTGGTTGGTTTCTTATATATTTATCTGGAGGTAGCCTATGTATACACAAACATATTAGAACATAGATTTTTCATCTATTTTACACGAATTGCAGCATATTACATATATTACACTCATTGCCCTACGTTTGGCTTTTAAATTGATCCCAAATGTATTGAAAGTCTTTCTATGTCAGTAAATATAGATCTCCCTCATTCCTTTCAAGAGCAAATTAGAACCCTATTGTGTTTACTACAGTTTAGTTAATGAGTCCTATAACCCTATTTGACACTGGTTAGATGAGTTTGTTCAGTCATAGCAGCAGAGGAGAACATAAAACAATGTCAAGAGTACAGAACTTACTATTAAAATAGTTGTGTTCAAATCTTTGCTAGATTACTTAATAACCATGTCACTTTGAAAAGTTCACATACTATATAGTTACAGAGATGAGGAATTGCTTGACATAATCCCTGTCTTAAATGACCTCTTCCAAACTACTTAGAAGAAAAAATAGTAGATAAATATAATGGAAAGTAATACAATGTTGTATTGCTAAGTAATAAATACATAAAAGCATATTTACTATGTAGATAAAACAATACGGGTACTATGTGTGGTTAACAACGATGATCACTGTTGGTTGAATTTATTTTTCCTGAGGGAGATAAAGTTTGAAATGGTATTTAAAATGAACCTGAAGAAAGAGGGGCTTTAAATAGATATGGAAGAGGAGAAAGACACTGACTCTGGGAAAGATAATAATTTACCATATTACATATTACAATCTTTAAATAGTTTACATTGTGAAATGTAGTTTCTTTCCCCTCTTTTTTAAGACTTTCACTTTAACATTTTTATTTGCAAGTAAGATATATTTCCAGTGTTTGACTCAGAAACTGATAGGCTGTTACCAAAGTCTTCTCCCTCTCTGTTTATTAATCATTGCAAATGTCTTTACTTGGGACAGGAATCAAGTAACAATTCTAAAGTACAATTGGAAATGTTTACAAACTTTCTTTATTGTTATACAAATCACACAGTTCTACCCATAATGTCATTATAATAAAACCCCCTGAATAACAAAAATATTTAA
Source organism: Rhinopithecus roxellana (assembly GCF_007565055.1). Lineage (NCBI taxonomy): Eukaryota > Metazoa > Chordata > Mammalia > Primates > Cercopithecidae > Rhinopithecus > Rhinopithecus roxellana. The sequence goes on along the minus strand of NC_044555.1, from coordinate 35,713,635 downwards.
ACAGTCTAAGTAACATGATACATGCATATAAGGTTAAACAAAACATTTATGACAGATTAATTGTAATGTAGCTATCTATTTATATTCAATTGTTGGTGATATTACATAGAGCACTTTCAGTACTATATACTATTTCTAAAAATCACAGCCTTTCTCTAAGTCCTACAAAATCTCGGTTGTCTATATAGTGACTCAAAAATTAATCTAGGCATGATCAGGTCTGCATATTATGTATGGTTATTTTTGGCAATGGTCTTTGCTTTCTAGAGTTTACTCCATTTTTATTATCTACTTTTGAAGAAGTGAATATAAAATGTAGCTTTTTAAAAAATAGTATGAACTACAGGAAATTAGTTATGTGGAATATTTATATGACCATACCAGAAAAACAGGTTTTGTTGTTGTTAGCTAAAGAAATTTTGGAAATTATGGATTAGAAAATTACGGGTTAGAAAGTTAGAGTATTTATTACTTTTAATTAAACTTTTCATTATGAGATACTTATAAATTGCATGCAGTCTTAAAATATAACACAGAGCTCCCATGCACTCTTTATCCTACCCTGGTGATAATATTTACAAAACTACAGTACAATATCAACCAGAGTATTAACTTTGACACAGTCAAGATACATAACAGTTCATTCACTACAAGGCTTCCTCTTGTTGATCCTTGATAGTGAAACCCCCCTCCCTTTTGTCTGTCTCACCCCTTATCATCCCTGACTTTTGACAACCACTAATCCGTTCTTCATTTCTATAATCATATTTCAAGAAAGTTGTATAAATGGAACCATAGAGCATGTGACCTTTTAGGATTGCCTTTTTTTCCCCCACTCAGTGTAATTTCCTGGAGATTCATCCAAGTTATTGTGTGAATAAATAGTTTGTTTATTTTCATTGCTGAAGAGCATTCCATAGTATGGATGTACTACAATTTGTTTAAGCATTCACCCATTGAAAGAAATATATTTTATTGCTTCAAAGCTGGCAAGGATGCAATCACATTACTGGGTATATACCCAAAGGAATATAAATCATTCTATTATAAAGATACACGCACATGTATGTTCATTGCAGCACTATTCACAATCACAAAGACAAGGAATCAACCTAAATGTCCATCAATGATAGACTGGATAAAGAAAATATGGTACAAAGACACCATGGAATACTATGCAGCCATAAAATGGAATGAAATCATCTCCTTTGCAGGGACATGGATGGAGCTAGAGGCCATTATCCCCAGCAAACTACCACAGGAACAGAAAATCAAATACCCCATGTTCTCACTTATAAGTGGGAGCTGAATGATGAGAACACATGGACACATGGTGGGGAATAACACATACTGGGGCCTGTCAGAGGGTTGGCATGGGGGAGGGAGCGCATCAGGAAGAATAGCTAATGGATGCAGGGCTTAATACCTACGTGATGGGATGATCTGTGCAGCAAACCACCATGACACACATGTTTACCTGTGTAACAAACCCTGAGAGTGTAAATTAGTTCAACCATTATGGAAGACAATGTGATGATTCGTCAAAGACCTAAAGACAGAAAGTCCATTTGACCCAGCAATCCCATTACTGGGTATATGCCCAAATGAATATAAATCATTCTATTATAAAAACACACACACATATATGTCTATTACAGCACTTTTACAATAGCAAAGACACGCAATCAACCTAAATGTCCATCAATGATAGAGTGGATAAAGGAAATGTTGTACATATACACCATGGAATACTATGCAACCATATACGAAAACAAGATCATGTCATTTGCAGGGATATGGATGGAGCTGAAGACCATTATCTTTAGCAAACTAACGCAGAAACAGAAACCCAAATACATATTTTTGGTTATAAATTGGAGCTAAATTATGAGAACACATGGAAACATAGAAGAGAACAACACACACTGGAGCCTATTGGATGGTGGAGGATGGGAGGAGAAGAGGTTTGGGAAAAATAAGTAATGGGTACTAGGCTTAATACCTGGGTGATGAAATAATCTGTACAACAAACCCCCATGACACACTTTTACCTATGTAACAAACCTGCACATGTAACCGGAACTTCAAATAAAAGTTAAACAAAAAAGAAGAGAAAGAAAAGAAGAAAGACATCTAGATTGATTTTAGTGTTGGGTTATAATGAATAAAGCAGAAATAAACATTAATGTACAGGCATTTGTGTGAACATGGTCTTCACTTTGGGGTAAATGCTCTGGAGTGCAATTGCTGAGTAACATAGTACTTGCAAAATTAGTTTAAAAGAAACTACCATATTCCTTACCAGTGACTGTACCATACTACATTTATGCCAGCCATATATGAATGGTCCAGATGCTCTGCATCTTTGCTAGCACTTGGTGTTGTCATTATTTTCTACTTTAACTTTTGTGATAGGACTGAAGAGATGTTTCATTGTGGTTTCAATTTACATTTTCATAATGTGAAATTATGCTGAATATATTTTCATGTACTTATCTGCCATCTGGTTATTCTCTTTAGTAAAATGTATGTATTTTGTCAATTTTCTATTTGATGGTTTCTTCACTGTTGGATTATGAGGGTTTTGATAAGGGGCTTTTTTCTTAGAAATTCTAGATACAAATTTTTGGTAGATACATGGATTGCAAATATTGTGTCTCAATTTGTAGTTTGTATTTTCATCCTATTCAAGAGTCCTTTTATGGTAAAGCAATAACATGGGAAAGTTCCTTGCTAGCCTGTAAGAATGACATTCATTTTGTGTGTTGATCTTGTGTCCTGCACTTGATGAAAACTGGAAAAAGTTAAAAAAAATTAACACTTTCTATGTAGATAATCACACCATCTTCAACAGGGATGGCATATTAGCTGTAATAGGTTTTGCTGAATTTCTTAGGATTTTCTATATACTAGATCATGTCATCGCCATGAAGAGTTTTTTTCTTCCTTTCCAATATGGATGTCTTTTACTTCTTTCTTCTTGCTTTATTGCAGTGGTTAGAAATTCCGGTAGTATGTTGAATAAGAGTGGCAAAAGTGGACAGCATGTTCTTCCTGATCTTAGGGGTAAAAAGCACTACATTTTTCACCATTGAATGTCATGTAACCTCTAGATGTTTTTTAGATACTCTTTATCAAGTTGAAGAAGTTCCCTTGGTATTCCTAGTTTTCTGAGAATCCTTATCATAAACGGGTATTAGGTTTTGTCAAATGATTTTTGTGCATCAATTGATATAATAATATAATATTCTTTTATAACCTATTCATTACATGGATAGATTTTCATATGTTGAAACAGTCTTGACACCTAGAATAAATTCCATTTGGCTATAGTGTATAAATATTTTGTACACTACTGTGTTCAATTTGGTAAATTTTTATTGAAGATTTTGCATTTATGTTTATAACAGATATTGGTCTGTAGTTTTCTTCTTGTTTATACTGTCTTTGTTTGATTTTGGTAGCAGGGTAATAACGGCCTCTTAAGTTGAGTGAGAAAATGTTCCCTCCTCTTCTATTTTCTAGAAGATATTCTTTACAATTACTGATTAATGCCATGCCCTTGATTCATAGCTGTGGAAGTTGTAGCAACTACACTTAGCTTCATGACCTTAGAAACAGCAAGAGCCAGCAGGCGCAGTGGCTCACGTCTGTAATCCCAGCACTTTGGGAGGCCGAGGCGGGTGGATCACGAGGTCAGGAAATCGAGACCATCATGGCTAATGCGGTGAAACCCGTCTCTACTAAAAATAAAAAACATTAGGCGTGGTGGCGGGCGCCTGTAGTCCCACCTACTCCAGAGGCTGAGGCAAGAGAATGGCGTGAATCCGGGAGGAGGAGCTTGCAATGAGCCGAGATCGCGTCACTGCACTCCAGCCTGGGCTACAGAGCAAAAGGCGGTCTCAAAAAAAGAAAAAAGAAAAAGAAGAAGAAGAAACAGCAGGAGCCATTGCTAAGACTGCCAGTCAAATAGCAAGACAAATTCATGGCTTTGAGATAATGCTTGAACTGAATGTGTAACATGTGGTTTGTAAGGTTTTAACTGATTTGATCTCTGCCTTTTTCTTGACCCTCATTACAACTATTCACCTCACACAGAATATTTTGGCTACATGGTTCCTCAAAGCAGTAAAGTTTTTAGCTTCTTTAGAATACTTCCATTTCTTTTTTTCTCTGCATAAAATATTTGCCAAATATGTGCATATCTAGCTCCTTTTGGTCACTTATAACTCAGCTCACCTATCACCTCCTTGGAGATCATCTCTGATTCTATTAATAAAAAGAGATTACAGGTAACTCTCCAAAATGTTGCCTTGGTTTGTTTTATCTGAAGCACTTATCATAATCTTGCTTACTTATTGATGCTTTTTTCTTTCCAACTCTAGAACATAACTGCATAAATGTAGTGATATTATTTTTCTTTCTTACTACTGCATTTATACTACCTATAATGGATCTGGCACATTGTAATTATTATCATAAACGTCTTTATTTTAAAATACTGCTCATATATTTCCTAGTGGACATGTGGTGAGCAACTTAGATTTCCCTTCAAGACCATGACACTCAGGCTTTCAGCTGCTGGACTTTCTCTGTGTCCCTCTCTGGGGAGTTGCCCTCTGCTAAAAGAAGATACCTCACCAAAGTCATGTCCCTTCCTTAGAGGTAGCTTGCATCCTCTCACAGGTCAATGTAGGAATGAAAAGGCCTGGCTCTATTGCCCCAATGCAGCACATTTCTGAGGGGTCACACCAAGGTCAGAGCTCCTTTTAAGATGGGCTGAGTTCACTGTTGTAAAAGCATTGCAGTTTTATTTCACCTTCTACCCAGTCCTGCTTCCTTCAGCGCCTTACAGGGTTGATTCCAAGAGCTTTCCTCAATAATCTTTTGAATCCAAATTTCTGTCTTAGAGACTGTTTCCTAGGGTACTTGACAGAAAGCAGCTCCTTCAGAAATATTTCTCAAATCTAACCTTTTCATCCAACTACCACTGACATATTATCAGCCTCATTACTTCCTATTTGGATTATTTCAACAGTCTTCTTTAGCCTCTCCTCTCTACCAGTTTTAGAATTCTTAGTTCTGAATCCCTTAAACATTATTGAGTCATGGCTCCCTCTGGAAATCTAATAAAGATTTGTCTTCTTCCCCTACCCCCTATCAAATACATGTACTTTTGCACCTATATACAAATTGTTGCATATTATTTTCATGGGCTAGGACTTCTTGAAACTCATCTATAGAACCTAGTTTAAGAAGTTCTGTTTGAAAGACTTAATTGGAACAACTGAGTAGGCAAAATATAAAATTATTTACACACTTATTTTTAAGAAAAAATAGAATATAATTTTTTATGTATCTTTATTGGCTCTTACAAACTCTTAGAGGCTCTTTCTCTTTGAAGGGGGTTGGCTGTACAGTAGTAGTTCTAATATGAAGTAGTAAGTAGTTCTTATTTCATATGAGTAAGTAATTTGTCCCCATTAATTTTGTATAATATAAAATGAAGAGAATTTTTGGAATGCAAATGGACTACTAATATGCATCATTTTAAATTGCTGATTAAATTAGTTAAAATCAAGAGAGTCACGATAAACAGCAAGCCACATGTGCTTTCCAGAAATGTGAATGCAGAATAATTTATCTATTAAAGTTAAAATAATAATATTTAAAACACTGAAATATATGTCTGATTGACTCATGGTCATTAACTCAACACAAATGAAAATCTTCTAATTATTTTATAATGATATTGAGGCTCAATTTGTTAATTTTCTATGAAGAGGAATTTTTTAGATGAAGAATTTCATTACAAAATCATTCATTTCATTACACACAGTCATTACAAAAAACATTTTGTTAACATTCTGTGAAATTTTATAGGGAATGCAGATCTTAATAACTTCATGTTTATTCAGTATTTTTTAGTATCAGACAGTTTGTTACACACTTTAAATGAAGTAGTCCATTTAACTTTCAAAACTACCTTAAAAAATGATTTTGAACCCCATATTACAAATGAAGAAAGAGCAAGCTTGTCTCACCTAGGGCCTGCTGGCTGGATGCAGCCCAGGACAGCTTTGAATGTGGCCCAACACAAATTTGTAAACTTTCTTAAAACATTTTTTTTTAGCTCATAAACTATCATTAGTGTTAGTGTATTTTATATGTGGTCCAAGACAATTCTTCTTTCAATGTGGCCCAGGGAAGCCAAAAAATTGGACATCCCTGACTTAGAGGTTCTGCAATTAGCCCAAGGTCACACAGGTAGTGAGTGAAGAACCAAGACTCAAACTCATGACTATAGCATCTTTATAATGTAAAAAGTCCTTTAAAAGGATCTATATTTAAGTTCATCCCCAGTAGTATAACAATATATATTTCTATTATCCCTATATTAGATAACTATTACTGTATAGAAAACCACCTCAAAATGTAATGGCTTAAAACAGTAATCATTCATTTGCTTGCAACTCTGTGGGCCATCAATTTGAGGTAGTCTCAGCCAGGATGGTCCATCTCTACTCTGTGAGGTGTTGGCTGGGGTCAGTGCTCAGTCTAAGGCCACAATTTGCATAAATGGAATGGCTGGGATTACCAGTCCCCTCTCACTACATGATCTCTCATCTCCCAACAGACTAACATGGTCTTAGTCAAATGGTGACAGCATTTCTAGAAGGAGAGAATGGAGCTATTAGGCCTGCTGAGGCCTAAGTTTAGAAAGTGCACCACATCAATTCTGTTTCATTTGGTTGATCAAAGCAAGTCAAAAGCCAGTCCAGATACACAGACTTTAAAACTAGATTCCATCTTTTGATAAAGGGAGATGAAACTAATTTTTGATAATTTGAGATTTTGCATATTCCCATTAATAGTAATAATAAAGGCCTATTATGTATTACTTGATTGCTATTATTTAATAACTATCATATTTAATGCAGTAATCAAAACAAAGATTCTTGAAATTATCAAGATAAAAGTGAAAATACTGAAAAAATGGTATTATTATTGGTAAATTAAGATGGTAGATTCAAATGTAATTAGTTTGTTCAGTAGAAGCAATAAAGGCTTCTTTAGAATATACTGTAAAGTAAAATTCTGTTTTAAGTTTAGTATCTTATTTTTGAAGCAACTCAGGAACATACATCTTTTGGCATTTTTTATTAATATATAAGTAGTTTTTTTTTATTATTATACTTTAAGTTCTAGGGTACACGTGCATAACGTGCAGGTTTGTTACATATGTATACTTGTGCCATGTTGGTATGCTGCACCCATCAACTCGTCAGCACCCATCAACTCATCATTTACATCAGGTATAACTCCCAATGCCATCCCTCCCCCCTCCACCCTCCCCGTGATAGGCCCCGGTGTGTGATGTTCCCCTTCCCGAGTCCAAGTGATCTCATTGTTCAGTTCCCACCTATGAGTGAGAACATGCGGTGTTTGGTTTTCTCTTCTTGTGACAGTTTGCTGAGAATGATGGTTTCCAGCTGCATCCATGTCCCTACAAAGGACACAAACTCATCCTTTTTTATGGCTTCATAGTATTCCATGGTGTATATGTGCCACATTTTCTTAATCCAGTCTGTCACAGATGGACATTTGGGTTGATTCCAAGTCTTTGCTATTGTGAATAGTGCCACAATAAACGTACATGTGCATGTGTCTTTATAATAGCATGCTTTATAATCCTTTGGGTATATACCCAGTAATGGGATGGCTGGGTCATATGGTACTTCTAGTTCTAGGTCCTTGAGGAATCACCATACTGTTTTCCATAATGGCTGAACTAGTTTACAATCCCACCAACAGTGTAAAAGTGCTCCTATTTCTCCACATCCTCTCCAGCACCTGTTGTTTCCTGACTTTTTAATGATTGCCATTCTAACTGGTGTGAGATGGTATCTCATTGTGGTTTTGATTTGCATTTCTCTGATGGCGAGTGATGATGAGCATTTTTTCATGTGTCTGTTGGCTATATGAATGTCTTCTTTTGAGAAATGTCTGTTCATATCCTTTGCCCACTTTTGGATGGGGTTGTTTTTTTCTTGTAAATTTGTTTGAGTTCTTTGTAGGTTCTGGATATTAGCCCTTTGTCTGATGAGTGGATTGCAAAAATTTTCTCCCATTCTATAGGCTGCCTGTTCACTCTGATGGTAGTTTCATATATAAGTAGTTTCTAATAGTTTAAAAGTCATAGAATTTAAATTTATCATTGTTTTCTGATAAAATCAAAGTTATTTAAAAATATTTTATCTTTGGAATACCTAAATGAATACATTGAAATATTCAGATAACAGAAGCAAAAAGATTCAACAACTGATGCAATTATCTTGTCAACAAGTTGCAGAAAATTATGCCTTTAGCTAAGCATATTAATGCTTGGAAATTCATTTTTCTTTTAAAACTTTCTGGTAGGTTAAAAATAGCAGTTGATGAAAATGCATTAAAAGAAGTATAACTCATAATTATTAGCAGAATTATAAAATGGTTAAAATGTTGGTGCAAAAATATTATCAGCCTTTTTTTCTGTTTTAGAATAATTTTCTCCTAAAATAAATGAAAACATTAGGTACTAAGTACTTTAGCAGTTGGCAAGCCAATATTGCTTTGTGTGTTTTCCAATGATTAAGACTAATCATTCAGATGATTTCTATTAGAATTTCTCTTTCTCTGTTAAAAAATAACTTTGTTTGTAAAGTCAGATACTGAGCTTTCTTTTCAACCTGAGTATTGACTTATTCCTTTGTCTAATGGAGAGCAGTAACTTCCACATTCCGGGAAGAATACCAAGCATAGGATACCCAAACTGATAAACTGCTGTACTATTCCTTATTTATTGACTATCAAAGTCCAGTTAAGATCCAATTAAAGTCCAAGATAAAAGAAGAGGAAAAAATTAACAGTAGATCAACAAACACACAAAACTTCTTGTGGAGTAAAAGTAGAAATATTTGGCTCATGAGCTTAACTATTCTTGAAAAATATACAAGGTTCCTTCCCACCTCACCTAATGAACAGGTTTTACTCTATGGAATGATTATATCCTAAGCTCGATTAACATTGGTGATTTCTGACTAAAATCATCTGTGCCCACAATACACATCCTCTCAGGTGGCAGACACCCTGATGATTTACCTTGTTTTTGCTATCTTGTATAGTTGGCACGAATGACACGAGAAGGCTAAATAAAGACTTGTTGTAAACATTTTTTTCAGGGAATATAGCTTACCACAAACCATCAGACATTTTCCAAACTTGGTCTGGGTAATAATCTTAGTAAATGCAATGCAATTAATACTCATAGAATATCAGGTCTATAAAATTACATTTGATTTAATGTTTACAACTCTCTCTCTTATTATACATTACTATTTCTATTCCCCAGACAAGTAAATTGAGGTCCCAAGAATTTAGTGGAGGATAGAGATAAGATTTAATTCAATTCTTTTTCAAAACTTAGGAGTTCTGTGAACAGTAAATGAGATCAGAGTCTAGGAGATCTGAATTCACAAGGGGGCTTTATCCATAGAAAACATCATAAAGCAGGCTATGCCTATTCATACCCACCTAAGTCTCAAAAAGGAATTGAGTTAAATGTAAGCTCCATACCTCACTGAGTTCTCAAAACTGACCAGCACACAGTCTAATTTTGGATGCACATTTCTATATATGTCTTTGTCTGCATATGTTGATTTCTTTTGATGGAGCAAAGTACTTCATTATCTAGGTCTGAAGCATGCACAAAGAAAATGAAATGACTGGGATAAGAATCAGATCATATTTTTGAATTTCAATTCATTTAAGTTAATTAAAGATGTCATATCTTCGTATGAATTGGATTTAATTCATGTATTGAGTTCAAACAGTTTCTTAAGGGAAAAAATTATTTCCTGAAGTATTCAGATAATAGTAGCAAAGGTCTTTTAAAAGTTATAATGATCTAATTTTTTGTGTTCACTGTTGTTTACATACATTAATATATATTAAACTTAGGCACACAAATCCATTTACAAAGTATTATTTTATAACTTTTCTCAACACATATAATTCTAAATGCTGACTTTGCATGTAGAACTTGCTTCCATACTAGTTATACTTTGATATTTTAAATGTCAGCAGCTCATCTTTGATGAGCAGCTTAACAATTCTAAAATAGCATGTATATTATTTTAATAAAGGAGAACCAGTTTGCAAACTCATGTCAATATTTTCTTCTACTACATACAAAGTGTCTATTGTTAAAAATGATGAGTTGAAAATCAGCTAGCTGGTGTCCTTTTCAAACCCATAATGTCATAGTAAATTTGACTGTAATATATTTAAGCTACTAAAGACTCACTTACACCCAAACATGAAAAGAATATTAATGTAGCACTGGAAGTTTGAATATGAGCATCAGAATGTTGTTCTTTTCCTGTAGACATTGTATAATATTAACAGATGGCTTGCTTTTTTGCAAAGGAGATTTTTTTTTTTTTTTTTTTTTTTTTTTTTTTTTTTTTTTTTTGAGACGGAGTCTCGCTCTGTCGCCCAGGCTGGAGTGCAGTGGCCGGATCTCAGCTCACTGCAAGCTCCGCCTCCCGGGTTTACGCCATTCTCCTGCCTCAGCCTCCCAAGTAGCTGGGACTACAGGCACCCGCCAACTCGCCCGGCTAGTTTTTTGTATTTTTTAGTAGAGACGGGGTTTCGCCGTGTTAGCCAGGATGGTCTCGATCTCCTGACCTCGCGATCCACCCATCTCGGCCTCCCAAAGTGCTGGGATTACAGGCTTGAGCCACCGCGCCCGGCCACAAAGGAGATTTTTTTACTGCTACAAAAAACACTCATGGTATAACTGAAAAGACAGTTGGACAGGGAGTGAGAAGATTGAGTTTTAGTCTAAGTTTTTTTATAATTCCACTTACACAACCTGAGGTAAGTCAGTTTTAGAAACTGAAAAAATTTTTTAGAAGTTTATGTTAACATTGTGGATATTAAAGAGGAAATTTGAAATAGATATTTAGTATCAACCTTAAAGAAGAGGAAGAGAGGATCACAAAATACCACGTTCTTTAAAATACCATTAGAGGATCACAATCCATTGGAGAATTTTTAAATAAATTAAGTGAACCAGAATTAGCATCTTTAAAGAAATAATTAAGAATACAGTAGAGTAGAAAATATTTGTGTCTCACAGATAGCAAGTGTACATACTCTGTGAGAGTTCTTTCAGTTAAATAAATGTCTTGTGGTTTGCCATTAAATGTTAGATCAACTTTTCCCTAAATAAACTTAGTTTAAGTATTGAGACACCAAGAGGGTATAGGAAAAGGCATATTGTTAACATAAAGAGGCTTCCTATGAAGAGCAAGGAAGACACAAAAGTTGGTTCAAATGATTTGAGTGAAGGGAGGGGCCAGTGGCTTTATTTTTTATTGTGATTTGGAAGTAGGGCTGGCTGGATGAGGGTTTTTAGGGTTTGAGTGGTTCGCACTATTCTCTGACACCAAAAAAGCAAGCTAGAGAATGTATATGTTGTTTCATTAATTTTCTCAGCTTTGAGAAAAAGAGGAAAATGGAGTGGTTGAGCTTTGAAGCTTTCGTGGTCAAACATCACAAATGAATTCAGAATCTTTGTTATGAGAGATATCCATGTGTATAACTGGTCACTTCTTATTGAGAAGTGCTATCAAAAAAATTAAAGTTTCTATTATCATGCAGTTTTACCACTTAAAATTGAGGAAAATTTCAAATATTCAACACATTTCAAAATATTAGAAATCTGTAAGTTATCTTGTGAGGGGAGAGTTCCAGTTTATATGGTTTCTATCTACTTATTTATCCCCAGTGCAAGGGGATTTCTGCAAGTGGAAAGAGACCTTCTTTGCTAATAGATATATAGGTTGTACTTATACAAGAATCATGGTGCATTAGCCATCGCTCAAATTACAACCGATGATTGGGAAACCATGTCCATTGGTAGGCCGGTAGGAGTATTTTATCCACTAGTATCACAGGACAATCGACTTATCAGAGAATATGTCAATATCTCTCAGCCAGGTATTAGAGTCTCCTTAGAAATTTATACTCCTAGCCCTGGTGGATATCATTTTCCAGAAATATATTCCTGACTTGGAGCAACCCCAGTTGTTTGGCACCTCACTCGTGCCATGGATAACTGCTTTGAAGTAAGTGGTATTTTGTGGCTCTCTCCTTCTTCATTTTTCTTAAAGTTAATACTAAATACATATTTCATATTTCCTCTTTAATATTCACAGCATTAATATAAACAACCCATATCTCAGACTTTTAGCATTATTGTGTAATATGCCTTACCATATAAGTTATAATTTTACTGATAAAATCATGTTTTATTTTTAATTTCTCTGTTTTGTGAAAGATTCTCCTTCCTAAAATATTTCTATACCCTAACTTACTGCATCCCAAATATTAACTAAGGATTCATTGACCAGTAAAATCTGATTAGAATGAACTTGAATCCCTTTCTAGGTCTCATGAAAGTGTCAAAATGTTTCCAGAGTTCTGTGAATTCCTAGAAAACCTAGATTCTCATAGTCACCAAAGCTCTAGGCTGCTACTTCTGATGAATTACTTCCGTTTATAAATAATATCTCAAAGCTATATTTTTTCCCATTCCTGTTTGTCTTGCATTATGTGAAGAAAGAAACAATTTGTGTGTGTGTATGTGTGTGTGTGTGCGTGCGCATGTGTGTGTGTCTGGAGTCGAAGTCCCACTCTGTCATTCAGGATGGAGTGCTGTGCCATGATTATAGCTCACTGCAGCCTCAAACACCAGGACTCAAGTGATTCTCCTACCTCAGCCTCCTGATTAGCTGGCAGTACAGGTGCATGTCACCATGCCTGGCTAATTGTTTTTGTAGAAATGAGGTCACAGTACATTGTCCAGATTGGTCTTGCATTCATGGCCTCAAGCCCTCCTCCTGCCTTAGTCTCCCAAAGTGCTGCAATTACAGGTATGAACCACTTTACCTGGTGTGATTAGCATGATTTACTTAATTTTTTTAATTTTAATTTTTATGGGTACATAGTAGATATATACATTTATGGGGTGAATATATATATATATATATATATATATATATATATATATATATAATGAGATGTTTTGATACAGGAATGCAATGCATAATCATATCAAGTGAAACGGAGTATCTATACCTCAAGCATTTATCCTTTTTATTGCAAGCAATCCAATTATATTATTTAAGTTATTTTAAAATGTAAAATTAAATTATTATATGGTTTGTGGAAAAGTGTTTTTTTTTCAAATGTATTAAAACATTGCAAATATACATTAGCATTATCATTAACTAAACTCCATGATTTATTCAGGTTTCTTTGGTTTATTTTCCAGAGTTCCATCCTGGATACATCCCTAATTTAGTCATCATGTCTCCTTAGAATCCTCTGGAATATGACAGTTTCTCAGATTTACCTTGGTTTTTTTCTAGCCTTAACAGTTTTAAGGCATACTGGCCAGGTGTTTTGTAGAATTTCTCTCAATTTTGGGGTGTCTTCTGTTTATCTCATAGTTAGATTGTGGTTATGAGTTTTGGGAGGTAAGGTGCTATTTTAATCATATCATATCAAGGGTAAATCCTACCAACATGACTTAATACTGATGATGTTAACCTTATTCAACTGGTTGAGGTAGTTTTCGAAAATTTCTCCACTATAAAGTTACTTTTCCCTCCTTTCTTTTCCAGTCAAAAAGCCAGTTCCACACTTTAAGGGGAGGGGAGCTATGCTTCAACTTCTTGATGGATATTTTATTGCTTAAGTTACGCCAACTTTGGCCATTAGGAGCTCTTTCATTTGGTTCTGGTGTCTCCTTAACAAATCTTCATCATCATGGGCTTGATATTTTTTTAATGTCTCTCATTTTCCTACCCTATAAACTGATCCAGGCCCATCCTATATATTTTCTGCCTCAGGCCTAGTTTTATCCTTTTCTCAAAGGATCCTTGGTTCTTTTTGTTGGAGAATGGAATTAGACAACAATCCCTGGGCACTAGATATGTTTGTTGTTACTGGCATCTCAATGTTTCTAAGGCCTTTCAACAGATAGTGCTAATATATACTAACCCCAGTATATACACAGGCTTATAATTCCATATATATATATACACACACATATATATATACACACACACAAATATATTTATATAGAAATAAAAATGAATTGATACTTATGTCTCCAACTCTAATCAGTACTAAAAGGTTCATTCTGGCTTCTCTCCTTGCTTATCTGTAATCTCTAACTCCCACAGTGAAAAAACCTCATCCCCACCATCCATGAATCATTTTTCTTATTTGTTCAATTTTATTATACCCACATAGGAAATGACTTTTCCAATCAGAGTACAGTGCTCATGTATCACTTATTTGTATTTAGTCTTCAAGATTCTGTTCATTTGCAAAGTTACTCAGGTCAGCATCTCTATTGCCTTTCCTGCTTCAGTGAGGTTATATTATACATTTATAATACAGTTAGATTCTGTTGTCATAATCTGCATTTTATTCTTGGATACCTTGTCCTTCTAGTTGATGTTTTAAAATTTCCATACTTAAAGGTTTATTCTT